>NW_015505557.1:692261-764963 GCF_001515645.1 Sinocyclocheilus grahami
TTAGATGTGATCCACCTCATAGTAACAATCCTGTCAGATCGTCCATCCTTTGAGTGAGAGTGTAACCTTACAGGTCGGCCGATCTGGTTTCGTGGTTAAAGTTAACCTTTTCAACATGTTTCTCTGTTGTCGTTGTTCAGCAATGGCATGGACGCCATGTTGTCTGGGGGTTTGGCAAAAGGAGAGTGAGACTGTGGGCGGTGCTCGGGGTGGTGCCTGAAGGCGGTGACTGTGTAGTTCTGACGTCAACTTTTTACGGAAGTCACAACGGTTCGTGAAAAATCACAGCTACTTTAAGCAGGCTGTGTGCATTTTACTGTGGACTGACTGTTTTGAAACTTATATGGTAGTTACATAGCACCTAGACCTCAGTTATCATGAAAAAAGCCAGGAAATTTCAGTTTAGACAATATGGAACCTTTAAGCTGTAAAGCTTTTAAATGTTGCAAATTTCTTTTATTTACACTACTGTTCAAAAGTTTGTGGTCTGTAAGATATGAATATTTTTTGAAAGAAGTCTCTTATGCTCATGCTCATGAAAGCTGCATTTATTTGATCAAAATGCAGTGAAAACAGTAGCCTAATGTGAAATATTGTTGCAATTTTTAAAATAGGTTTTTTTATTTTAATATATTTTAAAATGTAATTTAGTCCTGTGATTGCAAAGCAGAATTTTCAGCAGCCATTACTGCAGAAAACAATGTTCAATAAACAGTTACATTAATCATTTTAATAATATTTTTTTTTTTTAAACCAAGTAGTTCATTACTATATTATATATTATATATATTATATATATATATATATATATATATATATATCATATAATACCTTTCCTCTGGGTTTGGTGGGAGACTTTGCCTTGATCCGAAAGGACAAAGAGGACAGTCTTCTTGTGCAGGTTCTGAAGACTCTTCTTTAATAGAAGACAAGTGTCTGAGCTCTGCTGATGGTGCAACATCTGCAATGCAAATTGAAATATCATTTAATATTATTACCTAACATATTTGAGGTAACTCGAACTTACAAATGTTATGCAATTTATTTTTCCAACATTATGCAAGATATAGTCATGTTATTGTTAAGAATACTAACCTTCTGTAAAAAATGACTTGCTATGCAAATGGGAGGTGTGGCAAATCTTTTAAACAGGTCATGTCCTTTTGCTTAAAAAGGCAATACTTGCCCCTCAGCTAATTTTCTTCACAAAAACCCTTCAGTCTTCTCAGGCCTGTTTGGACAAGCCACTAAATAGTCCTAATATACAAACTAAGGTGTTTCAGACAGAAGATCAATAACCATCACATTTTTTCATGTACATTTGTTATAACTTGCACAGTGAAGTCAACACACCCTACTACTGTACTGCCATAATATGCTCTGTTCTTATGAGATACGGTCTTTGCAAATACATAAGACTATGTCTTTAGCTGCTTTTTTTAAAGTGTGCATTAGCTTTGTCCATTGTGTCAGGCTTCCTGACACTTGATCTTATCAGTGACGCTCACTGAGTGCTCTATAAAATATTTAAACATTAGTTGTCTTTGATGACGGCCCTTTTTTTTTTTTGTCTTTTTCACGGCAGTTCGTGACATCAGGCATTTACTGTAACCTCTCAACAAGTAGAGACTTGAACGCTCCAGCAGAGGAGGTGCTTTGCCTTCAAGTCTGAGCGGCTTTAAAATGCTCTGCTTTGGTAGAACAGACGTTCACAGTTGTGTCGTCTACTTACATTAAAAGTCGTTTTGGACCCGGAATAAAAAAATGGAGAATATAAACAACTCCACAAACGTGGACACCGCAGACAAAAACTGTCAGGACAACATCGACCAAAACCGAGCGCTGTACATTTTCTATTCTTCTGTGGTAGTGCTGGAGTTTATCTTGGGTCTCCTGCTGAACATTACAGTTATCCATCTCTTCGTCTTCAAGCTCAAGTTCTGGAAATCTAAGACCATTGACATTTTCCTGTTCAATCTGGTCCTGGCTGATATTTTGTTGCTGATTGGATTGCCCGTAAAGGCTTATAACTTTCAGCAATGCAGTGAACAGAAGGTAGTGTGCAAAGTACAGCTCTTTCTGCAGTTTCTCAACCGAGGAGCCAGCATCGCCTTTTTGACGGTCATCTCCATTTATCGATATTTTAGCGTGGTCCATCCTGGGAAGAGGAAAGTTCTGAGGATTTTGAGACTGTCGCCTCAGATTTCTGTATTCATCTGGGTGCTGCTGGGAATTTTGACCATTCCAGCCATGTTGCAAAGTTTTTTCAGGTGCAACAGCAGTGAAAAAGATGAGCAAATCAGTCCCATTATTCTACTGAGGGAAATTGTGTTTTTTACTCAGATTTTCATCCCCTTTTTTGTTCTTGTGTATTGCTCAATACGGATTATCAGAAGACTCAAACAGAAATCGGTTGGCGACAAGACTAAGCTCCGGAGAGCGATGTTCCTCGTCACTTCGGTGGTTTTCGTCTTTGCTGTCTGCTTCTTGCCGTATGCCATAACAAGAGCAGTGCAGCTACATATCAATGGGCTCGTGATGAAAGAGGAAAAAGTTACTGTCGTTAAACTGTACGATGGGCTTGTTTGTCTGTCTTATCTGAACTGTCTGTTGGATCCAATCCTGTACTGCCTGAGTAGCAGTAAATTTAAGAAGTTATACATATCAATGTATCTCCCCTTTCTACTGGAGAAGGAACAACCGGAAAGTTCAGAAGATACTGCAGATGACTAAGTAAAAAAAAAAAGAAGATCCTTTGAAAAGGATGTTGGGAGAATTTCAATCAGTTGCTTGCAATTGCATTTTAATACATTTTGAATAGTATATGTGTAGTTGACACAAACAGTATCATGTCCAAAATGTATTTATTTTTTTAAAGTTTTTTTTTTTCTTTTTTTAAATCAAAGTCTGGAGTTTTGGTTAAAATTGATAGGAATGTATAAATTACAGAAATGTGTATTTTAGGCACTGTGACCATTTTAAATCACATTTGTTTTCTGCCTTCTCTAGTTCATTTTAAATGGCCCTGTGGTGTGACAGATGTACAGATAGTCCACGTAATCATTATGAATTCAGCGCATGACCTCATATTATTCTACTATTTAACAATAAATAAAATGATATAAGGTCATGAACGCTGGATGCATAATAATGACAAAACAATTAGCCATATGCTTTTAAAAATAGTTTTAGATGAAGCAGCATGTCACACTGAAGCATGTCAATTCATTTTTTAATTCACCTCCTGTTTGTGTGTCTTGCTTATATTGGACTTTCTGATGTGAGTGATTTACATTTGTAAATGTGATTAAGGATTTGTAGTCTGGAAACTAGAAACGCATGATTTAAGAAACTGTAGAGAACATGGTATCTCAAATTGAATTTTATTTCCATACTATTGTAAATATAACTTTTTATAAAGACTATAAAGATAAAAGACCTCTTGATTCCTACCATTGGTGTTATTAGTAGCCAGAGCCTCTGACTCATTCTCAAACTCACCAGAACATGTGGCTTTGGTTGAGCTTTCCTCAAAGGCATTTAAACTCCCAGCAGGTTTTGGGCGAATAGCATCTGAAAAGCTCGGAGGTGTCTGGACTTGCCAGGGCGCTAAGAATGTGGGAGATAAAATCTGTCCTGAAAGAAAAAGTAAAGTTCTGTAATGAAGATAAAGAGTGGTGCATTTAGAACCGAAAGCCTAAAGAATGATGATTTTCTCAATAACATAAACATCATAAACAACTGTACCTTTAATTAAGCCAAACGTACCTGGACTGATAAGAGAGAGCAATGCGTTCTGTTCCTGTAAAACCCTCTGCAACTGCTTCACCTGAAGCTGAAGGATAATTTTCTCATTTTGGTCTAGATTCTGTTCAGAAAGAGATATGATCAAGATATAAAATCTAAATCTTTATAGAGATAAAAATAAATAAATAAAGGATCTATACTTTATAAGCTGAATCTATATTAGCTAATAGCTAAGGCGTAGGTTTGATTTTAACATTGGTGGGGATATAACAGCAGACGACACCCCCTCCCGCATCCAACTACCCCAAAATTTTCACATTTATGATAGACTTTTAGCCACAGTTTAATGTAAACTAAAGTTTTTATTTATAGCTATGGTAGCTAACATACTCATAATTCATAAAAAGATTAATTATCTTAGCATATTCATCAGACATTAATTACACAATTTTGATTATGTAAAAACCAACAATATTACAGCAGCAGTTTTCTTTGGATTGTTTGTCTACTCAAAAGAGAATATAGCAAAATATAACTTAATTTGTGTTTCCTGCTAGCTAAATTTCACATGCATAAACAAAAATCTGTCTCTAAACCTCTCTTTATTCAAAGCTGATCTAGACAAGTACAAGTAAAATAGCTATCCAAAGCTCTGTTCATCCTAAAAAACCATGACCACAAATTAACCAGGGTTTTGCTGCACCAACCATAGTTTAACCATGATATTTGTAGTAAAAAAAAGTTCGTTATACAAATGATAATCTACATTACTACACTTTTAGTGATTAAACCATGGAGAGTCTATGCTAGCACATTCATCAGACAATAATTACACAATTTTGATTATGTAAAACCAACAATATTACATCAGAGCACTGGGTGTTTTAATTAGGCTGCATATCATTTTATTTGGTCCCACTTTATATTAAGTGGCCCTAATACCTGTGTACTTACATAGTAACTAGATGTGTACGTAGTATGTAACCACAGTGTAAGTACACATTGGTACATAGTATCTACAGCTGTACTATTTCTGTAACTACACACATGTAACAACCCTCCGAATGGTTTGTGTATGTACAAATGTGTAACAGGACTACATTACATTTACACCACATATAACTACATTTTGTAACAACAATATGTATAAGAGTAATTGGAACAATTTGATCCAGGGGGTGGAGATGGGTAGGTTTAGGGGTGGAAATGGGATCCAGGGGGTGGAGATGGGTAGGTTTAGGGGTGCAAATGGGATCCAGGAGGTGGAGATGGGTAGGTTTAGGGGTGCAAATGGGATCCAGGGGGTGGATATGGGTAGGTTTAGGGGTGCAAATGGGATCCAGCAGGTGGAGATGAGTAGGTTTAGGGGTGCAAATGGGATCCAGGGGGTGGAGATGGGTAGGTTTAGGGGTGCAAATGGGATCCAGGGGGTGGATATGGGTAGGTTTAGGGGTGCAAATGGGATCCAGGGGGTGGATATGGGTAGGTTTAGGGGTGCAAATGGGATCCAGGGGGTGGAGATGGGTAGGTTTAGGGATATGTAAAGTGGGAGGAGTTGGATCTCAAGTTGGTGGAGTTGGTGCACCACTGTAATACCAGTGTACTTACATGGTAACTCCTCAGGAACTGTCCACTTAATATAAAGTGTAACATTCTGGACACCAACCACAATTTTTATGTAAAGTCTAACTTACTGGCCGCTGCTGTGTAAAATCAGAGTAATTACATGGTAAATCCATAGGAATTGTTTACTTAATATAAAGTGTAACACTTTCTTTACCAAAAAGTGCTGTTAGTCATGTTACACATTTGTACTTTCATTACCAAAAAATGTTGGTACCAATGTCCTGTTACACATTTGTATTTACACATACCATTCAGTGGGTTGTTACATATGTGCAGTTACACAAACATTACCGCTGTAGATACTATGTACCAATGTGTACTTACACTGTGGTTACATATGTACACATCTAGTTACTATGTAAGTACACGGGTATTAGGGCCACTTAATATAAAGTGGGACCAACTCACATGGATCCTACTGTTGCTAAAGTAACGAACACAACCTTCTGGATTGACAGATAAACCACACACTTATTTCAGTGTTGTTGTTTTATTTTGTGGATATTTCAGCTAACAGTTTTTGTACATTCAGTTTTTGTTATACGTTTTAAAAACTTCGGCTATCTTAAATGTTCTTACTCCGCACCTTTATTAAATGGAAGTCATTGAAAGCGCAGTTTTTTAGCGTATTTACTTTAACTCAGGTAATATCAATGGTACAACCTATTTCAGATGCGGCCAAAATTACAACAACAGTGGTTACATATACATATATTTAATTGTTTGATTAAAATTATTCCTAGGGACAATTTAGTAGTCGCTGGATATTGGTAGGGATATGTCTTAGTCTCCCTATAAATTCTATGCCCTTGGCTAATAGGGCCATTTACAATATGTGTTGCAACAAAACAATTCCATATTTCTTTAATAAATACAATTATTAGCATTAAACACGGACAGAGATGTATTTGTACTTTTAGATTTTAATAATGTGTAACTATGTAATATAACAAAACTTTTAATGATGTCAGAAAAAAACAGAGAAAATGTAACTGACAATTTAACTACATACTGTAAGCTTAGATTTCAGGATTTTTGGGCCAAAATCAGATAAAAAAATACATGTAATTCCAATTTTGTCAGAAGAGTAATTTGTCAAAAATTGTCAATATACAAACAAATAAATGAAATGATAATAAAAATGAAAAATCAAGGTATAAACAAATAATTAATGTAAAGATTTACAAGAAAGAAAGAACAAAATGCAGTACCATTATCAAACCACTAATAAAACTCGATACTAACAAAAACTCGAATCGTTTCTTTGTACAGATACAATTTGTGTTTTTCAGAGTCCAAGTCAGGGCCATTAAATATCAGAATATTGTTGTCTTTGCACATTTCCTGTTACCTGTAATGTCTCTTTATGTAACAACACCATCTAAAGGTGGTATTAACACAACAGATACTTTGTAAACGTGGATTCATCTCACACCTACAATTTTCAACCTACACATTATTTACTGATAATGCTAAAGAACACATTCAGCATAAATCATGGTCACTGACTAATAAACAAAAAATGTAAAAAAAAAAAAAAAAAAGCAAATTCTTGAGACTAACCTCCTGAGGGGATCTTTGAGGCATTATATGTTGGGCAGGTTGGCAGGCGGCTCTGCCCATTTCAGATCTCTGCTGTTCCTCAAACGTCTCTTGATTCACAGACTGAGATGAGAAACCGGGCTCAGATTCGCTCATCTGAGGCAGCTGGCAGCTTGGCTGGTTTTCCTCATGATGCTGGACAACAGAGCAGACAGATTGAAGGGTCCCCAAATAGTCCGTCTTCGGACTCAAACTGGTTTCTACCACAGTTCGGTTTTGGGGTATTTCTGCAGACATTGCCCTCAAGGTTGACTGTAGAACTTTGGGGGAAGAGGTTTTTCTTTGATTGTTGTTATGAAATCACTATCAGTTATCATTACAGCAGTAGTTAGGGACATATAAATCAAAGTGAAAGCAATATAATCCTAACAAATCGTAAGATGTCACAGCCTTGAACAACTGAATACAACTTCATGTAAACACAAAACTGAAACAAATAAGAAAATGTATAATGCAACCTAATCTGTGCAATTTAAAGTCACCAAAACGACAACTTACCTGGATCAATGTGTTCACATGTGTAGACTTGTGCAGCAATGCACACCGCACAGCCAACAGCTTCAACTGTAGTAGTTATAGGAACTGTAAACAGTGGACGTTGATACCAGATTAAAAAGCCAAACCTTGATTGCTTTCTACAGTTTTGCTGAATGGGGGTAGAGTGGAGAAAACAAGCTTAACTAGTGCATTTTTCTAAAACAGCATTTTTTCCCCTATTGCACTATTTGTACTTATTTTGCTGTCGTTCCCTCCATTTTCCCTTCAGTTCAAATCTCGATTGCATTAGTTTTTCTCATGGTTGCTTGGCTCAGTGTTCTCAATTGCAAAATTAGGCTGTTCTGTTTGTGTATTGAGTTAGCATAGGACGGCTCCTGCCTTCTCAGTAAATAATTAACTTGTTGATTTGTGACATTGATGAGAATATACTTTTTAAAAGGACTGAATTGATATGTTTTGTAATTAATTGCATTATTTTACATGCTGTATTAAAATTTATTTATTTTTACTTTATTTTCTGGGTATCAAGAAACAGCAGATTCTTTAATCAGCTGCTTTATAATTAATGACTTTATCTGCCTGCCCTTTTTTCTCTATATCTCATTGTTTTTCAGTGCAATTTTAGTACCAAATTCTCTTAATGCAAAGTAAAACCACTAACGTTAATCAAATAAAAAGTCCAACTCTGATAAATCATGTGATCAGAAACACTGATGGACAAACACATCTTGACCTGGTCCATGTCCTTGTTAGGACAATGATTGGCGGATGAGTGACGGCCCTATGATGTTTGTTGTACTCGCATGCTGAAAAGATTGAAATTCTCTCAAAGTCCCTGCCTGTCAATGCTCCAACATGGAGGTTCAAAAAGCAGTTCTTTTACTTTGTCTCTTCCTTTTTACAGGTAAGCCAACAGATATCAATTCACAGCGCTTAAATATAAGGCTATTTCTTCTATGCTATACATAATAAAATTAACCGACTAAAACCTATAACTAATAGCGTTTATTAATCTGTATATGACTGTTATGATCATGTTACCTTCAGGTTTCCTCAGGTGCCACAGCCAAAGCACAGGTAAGAAGATCTGGTCATCTGCAAATATAAAGCAAATGTGTTCTTTCAGTTCATGCTTTCATACAAAGAGTACTGTTGATCAAGTTTGAGATCTTTGCATTTTAGAAATATTCTGTAATTCAGTTTGGTAGGGGCTCTAGTTTATGAAGTTTTGGCCTTGTTTCATCGAGTCTAGGAGAATACAGTAGCACAGTTCACAGAACCTATGAATCTTACTTGATCAACATTGATAAATCAAGTGTTTGTGACTTGAAACTCAACTTAGTCCTTTTTTACACCCTTTTCACTTTCTACAGATGTTCTGGAAGCATATATTAAAACGGATGGGGCCTGGATAGTGAAATTTCCTAAAAGTCAATACACTGTGAAAACAGTGGAGGATTGTGCCATCAAGTGTAACAAAGAGACTTCCTTTACATGCAGGTGCAAGTCAGACCATAACTCTCAAAAATATTGTGCTGTACTAGCGTAGACTGATCTGATGTAAATAAGTGATAAGTGATGCTTTATTCTAATCTATAATTGTAAAATATATGTGTGTTTATATGTGCTTTGCAGGTCCTTTTTGTACATCGAAAAAGACCAGGATTGTGTAACATTACCCGCAAACTCAAAAACTGATCAAATACTGCGAAGAATGAGTGCTGCTCTCTATGAGAAAAAGGGTAAGATTTTATTGCCCAGTCTATTTTATTACTTTACATATTCGAAGGTTTAATAGCAGATGATGGACCCCCTAAAATCATTTCAGCATGCATTACTATCTTTTAAATGACCTTTAAGTACATTATGAATTATAAGTAGCTGGCTATGCTTTTTCAAAAGTCTACCTGAGTGAATATATAATCTACATTTATCAAAGTGTAGTTTGGTCCATGTCTGTAAACAAAGTGAAAAAGATTATCTAAAAATCTATCGTCCAATGATGGGGTGTTTTTTTTTAAGTGCAAATGAATGAAGTACCGTTTAGGTTAAACAATGAAAAATGTTTCAATTTTGGGTGGTTCGAAATATGCCTGATAGATGTCGTCTTAAGCATTCTGAAGGTCAGTGGTTCTCAGCTGGTGCTTCAGGACCAAGATTTTACATTTAAAATCATGTTGTGATCCAACACCATACCAAAATTATCATTAAAATTTTGATTTATTGATATTGGCAAGCTGTGTCAGAACATACACTAGAAAACAAAAATAGATACTTTTTAAAATCCATAAACAGCAGAAGTGTGATTTATAATGTTAGCGCTAGGCTATCACATGGAAGAAGAAACATTGGGCCAAAATACTGAGTTTGTGTCGCCTTACAGCCTCTGACATTGGCATCAATAGATATGGGAAGCATTTTTGCCATCTTTATGTACACTTCTTTGGTCACATTTCAGTATTAGCAATTAGCATCTTTTCCTGCTGTCAGAAAAGACATGAGATCCGTTTTTGTGTCACAGACAACAAACCATTTAGTGGGCATTAAGAATGTACAGTAACTACTAATAAGAAAATTGCTACATTATCATCAGTACTATATCAATGTTATTAGTAAATGAAAGAGCATATTAGCTTAGAATACAATGAATGTGTTTTTTAAGTATGTTGTAATGATTGCATTGAATTCCTTCTTACAGAGTACTTACTGGAATGTGTGAATGGCATTGGCATGGACTACAGAGGGACAAAATCCAAGACAAAGTCAGGAAAAAAATGTCAGCGATGGGAGGGAACTTTCCCCCATGTGACAAAGTATATGTCTTAATTAGATTTTTTCATTCATGATGCTGCAAAAGAGAAAACAGCTATAGGAAATCAAAAACTACAGTGGTCATCTAATTAACCACAACTTTCCACAGCATGACGCCAAAGACACATCCAAAAGCTGACTTGGAGTCCAACTTTTGTCGAAACCCGGATGGAGATAAAGGGGGTCCCTGGTGCTACACCACAGATCCAGAGAAACGATGGGAGCACTGTGATATCCAAGACTGCACAGGTACTATTAGCGAACAAACTGCTAAATAGTGGTGGAATATCATACTAATGGGCGAATCTCATGCAGAAGTTATCCTCACTATGCCCTGCTCACTCTGAAGAGCATTGAAAGTGAGCACTCTGAAGGAGGCAGGGCATTACTGGTGTCACTGACACTTTTTCGTTTATCCAACTATATCCTGTGAACATCTTTACAGATAATTTACAGTATTGCAACTTTGTACAAGGGTGCAAAAACACAGTTTAGAATTTGTCCCATGAATCTGCTCTTGAATATCTGCAGAGGAATGTATGCAGTGCAGTGGAGAAAACTACAGAGGCAAGATCTCCACCACTGCGAGTGGATTTACCTGCCAACGCTGGGACTCTCAGAAACCCCAGAACCATGGTTACATCCCTTCAGCGTGAGACATTATCTTTTAAAGCACAAATGGAATATAGTCTATTTTGTGCATATTTTGACTGTGGTCTGTTATTTGTAGCCTTCCTGATAAGTACTTGGAAGAGAACCATTGCAGGAACCCCGATGGAGAGCCCAAGCCCTGGTGCTTTACCACTAGTCCGTCTAAACGCTGGGAATCCTGCTCCATTCCTCGATGCAGTAAGCAATGTTCTTGTCAACCTGAAACACAAAGTTGTGCCAAATGATTAGTTCATCATTTACTGGTCAATGTTTTCTTGTAGCAACTGAACCACCCACAATTGTACCGGAGCTTACCTGTGCAAGTGGAGAAGGTAGCTCCTACAGGGGCACCATTGCGGTGACAGTCTCAGGAAAAACTTGTCAGGAATGGTCATCCCAAAGTCCTCACAAGCATTCTAGAACTCCAGAGAACTACCCATGCAAGTAAGTATCAGCATGATGGTTTTGAGGGACACTGACACTTTTGTTTTGGGGGCTCAAACTCTACACATGGAAGATATTCAGGATTACTTGAAAATTACAGGCAGGTGTTTGAACAGTGTTAGAACTGAACTCTGCAGGACAAGGCCCTCCAGGAGCACTATTGCACACCTGAACTAGAACCGGAGGATCCATTGCTGCTCCTGGAGGGCCACTGTCCTGCAGAGTTTAGCTCTCACCCCCATTTTAGCCTGAACGAGTTAATCTAAAGGTCTTCAGAATTACTAGAAACTTCCAGGCAAGTGCGTTGGAGCTAAACTCTGCAAGACAGGACCCTCCAGGAGCAGGGTTTGACACAGTTGAAGTACCAAAGAGACAGACACTTCAAAGTCTGAATTATCCTTTAGGGTAAAACAATACAATTTTACTCGCTCCAGTATGCCAAACACAATACTGACTGCAGAGAGAATGCAACTAAAATTTGTTTTCATCCCAGAGGTCTTGATGAGAACTACTGCAGAAACCCTGATAATGAAAGAAGTCCATGGTGTTACACCACAGATCCCAAGACCCACTGGGAGTACTGCAGTGTACCTAGTTGTGGAGATCAGCTTAGACCTGGTCTGTGTTGAAGGAGCCATTACAAATCCATATCTCATTAAATGTAGATTTTGGAGTCCTTGAGAACAGGTAAAAGAGCTGTGTATAACATAAATATGTGATTTGCAGAGGAGCCGGTGATCCCTGAAGGTGAGGAATGTTATGAAGATGATGGAAGCTCCTACCGCGGTGCCATGTCAGAGACGGTCAGTGGAAAGAAATGCCAGTTCTGGACATCCACGGAACCTCATCGACATTCCAAAACACCTCAGAATTTCCCTGCAGCGTAAGACACTACACCGAATTGCATCAACATGAACTGTTGCAGGCTTTGCCTCAACCCATTTCACCTCTGGCTGCTGTCATGGTTTTACCCATCATGCAGTGATCTGAGGAGGAACCTGTGCAGGAATCCAGATGGTGACCGAGCCCCTTGGTGTTACACCACAGATCCCACAGTTCGGTGGGAATACTGCAACATAGAGCGGTGTGACAGCAAGGCCAGCCCACAAGAACCCCCTAGCAATCCAACAGAGCCTGCAGCTTCTCCATCCACTTCTCAAGGAACAGGTTTATCCGTCTACAAGCTAACAAACTAAATGTCAAGAGTACCATAGTATTGTCTAAGGGTATGAGTTACAATGTGCTTTGTTTCTTTTTGCAAGATTGTAAGGTTGGCAACGGAGATACTTACCGGGGTCCCACATCCACTACTATAGTGGGAGTGACCTGCCAAGCATGGAGTTCTATGACCCCCCATCAGCATGCCATTTTTACCCCAGAAACACATCCAGACAAGGGTCTAGAGTCGAATGTAGGTCTATGCAGAATTTTTTGCATTTTTGAGGGCAATAACTGACATTTTAATAGTTTTTACTTGGCTACTTTGTTAGCAATGCAGAAACCCAGACAATGATGTGAATGGACCTTGGTGCTATACAACAGATCGAAATAAGAAGTGGGATTACTGTCAGATCCCAGATTGCGGTAACAATTCTTAATATTCCTCTTTGGAAAGTTTTGACTCCAATGGCAAGGGAAATTATCGAATGATAATTACTGTTACTGGGGCTTAAATACAAACTTTTAAATACAAAATTACTTTCTAACCAGATGGCCTGAAATGCGGACAACCAGCAGTAAAACCCAAGCGGTGCTTTGGGAGGATCGTTGGGGGATGTATTTCCAAAGCACACTCGTGGCCTTGGCAGATCAGTCTTAGGACCAGGTAAACCAATATGCTACCTTTCTCTACCCCTGTACTCATTAACAGGCAGAAAAGAAATTGTATTTATTAACCATTATTTTCTGTCATACCAGAGGCAAAATTCATTTCTGTGGTGGAACGCTAATTGATGCCCAGTGGGTCCTAACTGCAGCTCACTGCCTAGAGAGGTAAGTGACTGTTTTTTTTAATCGTTTGAAAGCACAACAAGGCAATTAAAGAGTTCATATTATAAGGTATTTTATCAATATAGGAGTACAAACGTGCAGTGGTTCTCACTTTGCTTCTGGGAATTCACAACCCTGTACATTTTGTTTGTCTGTGGACCTCTGAACTGGAGTTGACAACCATGCACTGCACTAGCATATAAATGACCTCAAAGCCCCAAACAGACATGGAATAAAAACCAACTCTTACTGGGTTCATACAGATAAATGTGAACATACCATTATGCAGGTCTGAGAGTCCATCTGCCTACAAGATCTTTCTTGGAATCCAAACAGAACGTGCAAATGAATTATCAAAACAGGAGCGAGATGTTTCTAAGATTATTAAGGGACCAGCTGGAACTGACATCGCTCTTCTTAAATTGGACAGGTTAGTCTTGTTGTCCACTGTTCATGTCTGTAACTGTTGCATTGCTAGTGCAATTGAAATAACACACTGCGTTACAGACATCTAGTGAAGTCTGTAATGTTTTAGATGTTTATATACAACAGTTAATTCCCCAACGCTGACTCAATTATTGGCATGAGTTTTTGGTGGGACTTTCTGTTTGTTTGACCAATGGCAGATGGAGAGTGATCAGGAATCCTGATTAAAAATAGTCACTATCTTTGCAATTCCAACTGGTGACACTAGTGGTGCAAAATATACACACTTCTCTTTTAAAGTGCCCCTATTATGCCATTTTTAAGGTTCTTACAATAGGTTCACAATGCATGCAAGGTCAAAAAACACTTTCATCTTCTCAAAATATCACTTCATTTTCCAAAGATTTTAATTCAAACAATTCATTCAAAGCAGTTATAAGATTAGTCTCTCTAAACCTTTTCCATAAGCCTACTCTGCTCTGATTGGTCAGCTGGCCCAGTCTGTTGTGATTGGTCTACCACGTACAGCACATGTCGGAAATGATACGCCCATTTCCATAGTTCCGTATTTTGAACGCTCTATAGATAATACAAACATCTATTATTTCTCATACTAACAGGTTGTGATTCAGTGGAGCCAGCTGGTCCAAATAAACTGGGTACTGAGCCATCTTTCAAGAACAAGCACTTTTGTGAATCCCGCGTTAAACTCCCTGAGATTAGAGAAGCAGACATCAGTAAAATAATGGGAACACAAAAAAGATTGGGGTTGTACTGCTGTGGTACAGTGGGAAAAAAAATTATTTTAACCATTGATTCTTTGCAGCCTCATCATTCTGAAGTGAAAATAAAACTAATTTACTTCCAAAGCATAGGCCACAGTGTCTTCTCGAAATGATGTTAACCACACAAACAAGCTACAGTGTTTGTGGGCGGGGTCAAGTTGTTAGCAGCCAGACAATGCAGAAATAGGCAGGTTTTATGCAAATGTGTTACCCCGTGATATGTAGCTGAAGTGAGATTCGAATTACTGACACCTCGTTTAGGCTGTTCAGAGTCGATTCTTTGTTTTGGGAGACAATAACTTTATTTTTCATGCACTTTCAGCTTTACAACTTTGCAGATCGTTTACATTCACATACAGCTACATTACACTGCATGAAAGGCAATATTGGAAATGGCATAATAGGGGCACTTTAAAATACATTTTTAAAACAAATTAAATATAATTGTGCTAAGGCCATGAAACCTGGAGTGTACACCCGCGTCTCCAAGTTCATCAACTGGACAGAACGCAGCATGAAAGAAAACTGAGAATGGAATAGTCAAAACTTAAGCAAATTATGTGTGGAATTTAAGTGTACAACCAAGAATGTAATAATGAAAATATTATTGATTCATAAGCTGTTGTAAAGTAACACACCCTGTTCAGAAATTCAGTCCACTTTCAGTGTATAAAGTTAGATGCACATGCTGGATATGCTCCAATTCGAGCCAATTCCAATTTGATTGGAATCAATGTAGAAATGTTGATCCAATGGATCATGGTTTGTCTAGTTAGCATGACCAGCCCCTGGTGTTAGATGCTGTAACTACAACATTCAGGAATTAAATAGAGTATATCTATACATTAACATATATTTTGCCTATTTTTTCAAATGATTTTTTTTTTTTTACAAGAAACATAAATGATATATACATTTATACATATATATATATATATATATACACACACACACACACAAACACATTAAAAGTCTGAAAATAACTTTTATTTTTCTCTGCTGCCTTTAATGTCACTCCTCAGGATAGTTTCTAGTGAAGTGTTTGGGAGTGTGTGTGTGTGTGTGTGTGTGTGTGTGTGTGTCCCATCAGCCAATCAGCTGTCAGGATGTCATTTTCCTGCATCTCAAGGTTAATTAGGTACATTTGGTGACATCTGACAATACAAACAACACAGTTTGTGTTCTGTTTTTGTACCGAAAATAATGAGAGGTAGTTCTAGCCAGATGACAGCAAGCCTGTAGAGCAGGAACGGCGCTATAATCCCGCCAATGTCACACAGTGTGGAACAGACCGAAACACCCAGATTTCTGAGCCAAACAACATCAGAGAGTAGCATTACTGACCAACCTGATCCTCATTTACATACAGTACGAAAGTCTATAAGTGATATATATATATTGATTCTTGACATTAATATTATCTGTGATGCATAATGAAAAAAAACAAAAAACATGGTCACATTGCATTATAACTTACCTGATAACGGTGGGATATAGTTCAGTATTCACAAACACAACCATTTCAAAAGCCATAGTGATGCCCAGCCGTCCAACACAAGCAACAGCACTTTTTAACCAGAACATGCCTGTGGAAGAAATACAATTTAAATTAAATACACATAATATTAACCCTTTTTCAGTCAAATTTAATTATAACTTCAAATGATAACCCACTGTCGGGGATGAACGCTGTGATTAAGCAGGCCGCCCCTGCCACGATATTTGCAGCTGCAAAAGGAAGCCGTCGACCGATCCGCTCAATAGTGAGGAGGATGAGGAAAGCTGCAGGCAATTCCACGATTCCAGATATGAGGAAGTCCACGTACACGTTTCCTCCGAGGATTCCCAGCCTCATAATGAGACCCTGGTAAACCACAGCACTGGTGAACCTGGTGATACAATGGACAGGTTACAGATACATGTTCACCCCACTGTACTTAAAGCTGCAGTCCGTAAGTTTTGCCTCTTTGTCGCCATCTCTGTTTGAAAACCTGCAATTGCAGCTGTATGCGGAATTATATTCCTTGCGGGTTGTGCGCTGGTGTTCTAACAAATAATGCTACCTATCAGATTATGCTACCAACACTTTATTTATCCTACTGTAAGGGTAGGTTTAGGGTTGGGGTAGCTGTACATGTTAATAAAGCCTCACACCTTATTAATATCATGCTGGAAGCAAAATCTGATAGGTAGCACTTTTCACTATCGAATTATGCTACCATCTGTTTTAATGGGAGGTAGCGAAATCTGACAGGGAAGCACAAATCGTCAGAACACCTGCACGGCTCCAGAGTGGATGAATCGAATGTTTTGAGGAGTATGTGTGGCAGTCAGTCACCGCACCGGTGTGGATATTGTACTTTGCACTCACAGATTCTAGCCTACATCTTGGAATATATGACTCAAATAAGCATTTTCACCAGATATTGTCATCTGAACAAGTAATAAGTCTGCCACGTTTGTTCTGACCAACTGAGGAAAAATGCATTACAATACATCGCGCTACTAATGTTGATTTAATCTAAATTAGCTCATATCACATCAAAACGTGCAAATCATTATTATTGTTATACTTTATTCACAAATTGTTAATGTTAACAACATCAACATTGCGTGACTATGAGTATAGTAAGTGAGTAGATTTCAATTTCTGTACAGTCTAATCTCTAATTGTCATACCACTCGAATTTCATATTAAGAAATTATTGTAACCCAAAAAGAAAATTATGCTCCCTTCGAACTGGTTGTCTTTAAAATACAAATCTTGTGTAATCCCAGGCTATCTGTAATCAGAAGCACATTTATATATATACAGTGGGTACGGAAAGTATTCAGACCCCCTTAAATTTTTCACTCTTTGTTATATTGCAGCCATTTGCTAAAATCATTTAAGTTAATTTTTTTCCTCATTAATGTACACACAGCAGCCCATATTGACAGAAAAACACAGAATTGTTGACATTTTTGCAGGTAAAGTAAGGTGATAGTTTCAAACACTGTCTGGTTATGTACTTGCTCAAATATTGATTTTGGATCATTTTTAACCAAAAAAAAATACGGATCTGACGTACCAGTTGAAGCTCAGGATGAATGTGAATTTTCTCAATTTGGAAGTCTTGAACAGGTCCATGAAAGACGCAGTCGAGATTGAGTCTGTATTTTCATCAGTCAGTGTCTGATGGATGAATTTGTATGTTTAAGAGACATTTGGGCATTCAGTGTTATTTTATGCTCATCGTTGTAATGTAAACCTTGTACCTCAGTATTCTTGGACAGTGTCTTTTTGTTCTCCTTGGCTATTGCTTTTGTGATCTCTAGTGCTTCCTTTCTCTTGTTTTGGCTAAGGAGCCATCTTGGTGATTCGGGGATAAACCTGAAATTCAGAGTGCATTTAAATAATGCAATATTGCTACATTTATCCAACATAGTGTAAAAAATAATAAATAAATAAATAAATAACTACATGTAAATATCCTAAATGTATTTAAACCATTATAAATGCCTTCACTGACACTTCTGAGCGGTCTAATGCATCCTTGCTGAATAAAAGTATTAATCTCTTTTTTTTATTGTGTATTTTGAAGATGTGATATCGAAGGTCTGTCTGGGTAAAATACAACAGTATTTGTATCCTAATTTATATTTAATCTAAACTTTTCATTTAAATCTGGTAAGAAATAGATAGAAAACAAGTTTTATGAAGGTGGGTTGGTGGGGATTATAAAAGGGGACAATATTCCCATACAAATTTGCACATAAATCTGGAAAGTGCAGCCTTCTGAAGCCTCCATCTGTATGGCACATCATGCACCCGTGTACAGGCCCTTACCAATAGTACGTCAGGAAGCAGATGTAAGGTATGGTGAAGACCACCTGTAGCCAGCGCCAGTTTGGTATGAAGTACGCTAAGAGAGGAAGGATGAGAATGCCCAGGCTGAAGAACATCTGATAGGTCACTCCCACCGTTCTCCTGTATTCCACTCCAACCAGCTCTGTGACTGCAGCCAGGAAACAAGAGATAATGGAACATGAGGATATCTGAAATGTCAAGGATGCTAGTAAACGTTTAATGCAATACCACTGCATCAGAGCTGAAACAAACACACTTATCAGAAACATAAGTGTGATTTAATCATTTGAAAATGTTTTGTTACTTAGCACGTATCCAACCATCCAGCCGCCCTTCACCCCAAAGCCAAAGAGCACTCTGAACACCAGCAGGGCGATGTAATTAGGGGACGTGGCCACCAGAATCCCTGCTACTCCGATGAAGAAGTTAGTCATTAGGAAACTCTTCATTCTGCCGTATCTGTAAGAAAAAATAAGAACAAATTTGAATCAATTAGATGGTTACTGAAACAATCCCTTTGTGCATGCCAATAAAAACAATTACTTGTCTTTCATTTTGTAGACTGACTGATAAGGATGTACACTACTGTTTAAAAGTTTGTGGTCAGTAAGATTTTATGTTTTTGAAAGAAGTCTCTTAGACCGCGTCAATTTGATTAAAGATAAACAAACAGTAATATTGTGGAATTTTATTACAATTTAGAATAGTTGTTTTCTAAACTGTAATTTATTCCTGTGATGCAAAGCTGAATTTTCAGCATTATTAACATACGTGTGAAAATGTATTATCAATGTTGAAAACATTTGTGCTGCTTAGTATTTTTGTTGAAACCATTAATAGAAAAGTTCAAAAGAACACCATTCAATTATTCTGTAACATTATAAAATGTTTTAATGTCACTTTTAATTCAATTTAATGCAACATTGCTTAATAAAGGTATTATGTATTTCTTTTTATAAATCTTACTCCCAACTTTTGAACTAGTGTATGAATCTTGATTGCACTGAATCAAAAAAAACAAAGCTCTTTTTCTGAGGTTCTCAGAGATCTCCTTTGTTCGTGCCATGATTCACTTCCACAAACATGATCAGACTTTGATAGATCCCTGTTCTCTAAATAAAACAGGGCACACACTGACACCTGATAGTCATCTCACTGATTAAAAACACCTCTGAACAGATGACTCTTAACTTCACCTTCAAATTAACTGCTAATTCTAGTGATTCATGTACTTTTGCCACTCACAGATAGGTAATATTGGATCATTTTCTAGAATAAATAAATGAAAAAGTATATATTTTTTTGATCTAATTTGTTTGACTGGGTTCTCTTTGTCTACTTTTCAGGATCTGATGATCTTTTTGGGTCAAATTTATGCAGAAATATAGAAAATTCTAAAGGGTTCACAGATTTTCAAGCACCACTGTGTATATATAGGTGCATCTCAATAAATTAGAATGTCATGGAAAAGTTCATTTATTTCAATAATTCAACTCAAATTGTGAAACTCGTGTATTAAATAAATTCAATGCACACAGACTGAAGTAGTTTAAGTCTTTGGTTCTTTTAATTGTGATGATTTTGGCTCACATTTAACAAAAACCCACCAATTCACTATCTCAACAAATTAGAATACTTCATAAGCTTCAAAAACATTTTTAGTGAATTGTTGGCCTTCTGGAAAGTATGTTAATTTACTGTACATTTACTCAATACTTGGTAGGGGCTCCTTTTGCTTTAATTACTGCCTCAATTCGGCGTGGCATGGAGGTGATCAGTTTGTGGCACTGCTGAGGTGGTATGGAAGCCCAAGTTTCTTTGACAGTGGCCTTCAGCTCATCTGCATTTTTTGGTCTCGTTTCTCATTTTCCTCTTGACAACACCGTTCAGGTCTGGTGAGTTTGCTAGCCAGTCAAGCACACCAAAACCATGGTCATTTAACCAACTTTTGGTGCTTTTGGCAGTGTGGGCAGGTGCCAAATCCTGCTGGAAAATGAAATCAGCATCTTCAAAAAGCTGGTCAGCAGAAGGAAGCATGAAGTGCTCCAAAATTTCTTGGTAAACGGGTGCAGTGACGGTGGTTTTCAAAAAACACAATGGATCAACACCAGCAGATGACATTGCACCCCAAATCATCACAGACTGTGGAAACTTAACACTGGACTTCAAGCAACTTGGGCTATGAGCTTCTCCACCCTTCCTCCAGACTCTAGGACCTTGGTTTCCAAATGAAATACAAAACTTGCTCTCATCTGAAAAGAGGACTTTGGACCACTGGGCAACAGTCCAGTTCTTCTTCTCCTTAGCCCAGGTAAGACGCCTCTGACGTTGTCTGTGGTTCAGGAGTGGCTTAACAAGAGGAATACGACAACTGTAGCCAAATTCCTTGACACGTCTGTGTGTGGTGGCTCTTGATGCCTTGATCCCAGCCTCAGTCTATTCCTTGTGAAAATTCTTGAATCGATTTTGCTTGACAATCCTCATAAGGCTGCGGTTCTCTCGGTTGGTTGTGCATCTTTTTCTTCCACACTTTTTCCTTCCACTCAACTTTGTTAACATGCTTGGATACAGCACTCTGTGAACAGCCAGCTTCTTTGGCAATGAATGTTTGTGGCTTACCCTCCTTGTGAAGGGTGTCAATGATTGTCTTCTGGACAACTGTCAGATCAGCAGTCTTTCCCATGATTGTGTAGCCTAGTGAACCAAACTGAGAGACCATTTTGAAGGCTCAGGACACCTTTGCAGGTGTTTTGAGTTGATTAGCTGATTGGCATGTCACCATATTCTAATTTGTTGAGATAGTGAATTGGTGGGTTTTTGTTAAATGTGAGCCAAAATCATCACAATTAAAAGAACCAAAGACTTAAACTACTTCAGTCTGTGTGCATTGAATTTATTTAATACACGAGTTTCACAATTTGAGTTGAATTACTGAAATAAATGAACTTTTCCACGACATTCTAATTTATTGAGATGCACCTGTATACACACACATACTGGAAAACAAGTTTAAAAAAATGCTCATTAAAAACTCAAAATGCATCTGTATAACATTGAAAATTGTTAAAATAATAATAAGAGGATTGGGAAACCCTATAGTAAGTATCGGTCATACTTGTCTGCCAGGTATCCAATTGCAATGCTGCCCACTAAGAAACCAACACTGAGCATGGCCTGGAACATGTCAACATACCAGGCATCTGCACACACTAGATCAAACTGCAACACACAGGTCTCACATCAGACATTTAGTTCTCTCATTGCACTTCACACAATTATCAAAAGAAAAAAAGCTTGTTTTGTGATCCCACTACTCACCTCAGTCACGAACGACTGTCTCCCTTCATAGTCGTACTCCCAACCATCTGTACAGCCTGTCATGGGTAGAGTAGAAAGCTGGGCCTGGATGAGCTCACTTTCTGGATTGTCGCAGGTTAGACCGGTGGCGTTCCAGTCCATGTCCAATCTCTGACACTGATTGTACGTGACCCCTGTGGAGCTGTTCATCAAGGGTACAGTCGCCCTGCGTGCGTCTTGAAGGCTCCAGCCGCATCTCTCCCGGATCCCACTGACGGCTGGGTCACGGCACCAATGTTCGGGGGTGAAGCCCTGGAAAACAATCCCTACATATACGAAAGAAAACGGTATGGAGACCAAACAGAAAATGGACACAATTCGCATCTGGCTCCGACCGAACGCGCCGGCCTCCTCCAAGATATCTTCGAAAGTGGTCATGGTCACTGTATGCCTGGCGGTGGAGGACCTGAAGGTGTCCGCAGCTGTAAAAAGAGGTCCTCTAAGTTGAGGCAGAGTATTTACTCACAGCTGGCTGACCAAAAGTCCAGAGAAGGTTGAAATTTGATATATTCGTGCTGTGACTGACCAATTACAAGGGCCACCAAGTTACATTTTAACCACAGTGACATCTGAAGCCTGTTATGTAATTTGTCACTGTATAATTTTTGTTCAGAAAGTGTTGTATGATTACGAAAATGTATGATTACGAAAGTGTTGTTTAGTAAGTGGTCTTTGATACTGTATCAACACACTGCCAAAGACTCACTAAACGATTACTAATTTAACTAAACCCTGAAACAGTCTGGGTAAACTTTTTGTCTAGACTTTAATGGCAAATTAAAATTATTTAAAATAAAAATATAAATATTAGATGAAAAACTTTATAGACTAGAACTTTTAAAATGTTTCCTTGAAAACTAAATGAAATAATCTGAAGCATTAAAATTACTAATTGGAAATAAATTAAAGCTAAAACTGAACTAAACTAAAAAATAAAAAAGTAAACCTAAATAGTAATTTTGACTACTAAATAGCAAAAGCACATAACAAAATTACTATACATATATATATATATATATAAATAAATAAAAATATTAGATGGAAAATTAGTGCACAGCTAATATTTACATAATATTATGTTGAAGCACTAAAATTACTAACTTGAATAATCAATAAAAATAAAAGAAAGAAAAATAAACCCAAATATTAAGAAATAACCTTACTAAAAATGGCACAAACACAAAATTACTAAAATTTTAACTAAAATTAAAACCTAAAATATAAAAATGTAAATAAAGCCGATATAAATTAAAATATTTGATGATAAACAAATCTATTTCAGTTCGATGCAAAGGCAACATTTCTAATGTTCATTTAGTTTGTTAAAACTGGAAATAAATGAAAACTAAAACTAAACAGAAATAAAAATAAATTAAATCGAAATGGTAATATAAAAAAATGAAAATGACAAAACCACATAGCAAAATTACATAAAACATATAAAAATATATTATGATAAAAAACAAAAATATTAATAAAAACTAAAACACTGGTTTGATTCAAATTGCTTGAGCAAGCCTTCAGACTAGTTAAAGTAGTGAGATAAAACACAATAAGAACAACTCCTAATAAGAATGCATGCTGAGGAGCTGATAGTTTTATTGAAATAACGCCATAATATCTCAGCATAAACGGTTTAAATCCCAAAACAAGATGCCGCAAAACATGACAAATACAGTCTGAGAAGAGCTAAAGCCTCTATCAGAAAAAAAAGACTATACCAGGACCTTCTCTTGAAGTATTTCAGAGAACTGTATCGTACAATATCCCATACAGCAGGCGCAGACATTTTTTCAGTAAGGAGAGCGGGAGCACGTGATGACCTAGCTATCAAGTGCACCATTCACTTTCTGCCCTAAAGGACAGTGGGGGGAAAAAAAATAAAAAATAAAAAACACTGTCCACCAATGTGCAAAGTACTAACAGGCATGCTTTCACATATCGTGACGTACCGTCTCAAGAGCAGCGAGTTATGACGGATATACAGAACTGGTGTGGCTTTATTTGGCAACCATATATGTGAGGAATACCCTGACGGATGGTAATACAAGCCTATGAGACAAAATATTAGAGCAAAGAGCTGGAGTGGAAAACACTGTACACATGCTGCCAAACAGGACCAGTGTCCGGTTGTACCTTCACTGCCATGAGATAAGAAGGTTTTGGTAAATCTTTTCTGGAGAGCTGACAGCAAACCTGCAACACAACTTATGTAAATGTATGCATCTTTCTTAAAACTGAGTTAGTCAGCATAAGAACGTGAGCTGAAACCGATTCAGCAAATAAAACACTTTTGCAGATGTTGTATTCGGTTAATGCAACTGAAAACAAAACGGTTCACGCTAACGGGAAAAGTGCTTTGTAAAAGGCTTTCTGCCACCTGCTGTACTTTTGGCTTCTTTCATAGGCACTGATTTCTTCTGTGCAAAACATAAAATAAAACGACAAAAAACTATTAAAAGAATAGGTCTATTTACAACAAAGTTCAATTTGTTAATGTTAATTAGCGCATTTGGTGTCACCAACTAACCATAAACAATATTTTTACAGAATTTATTAACCTTTGGTTAATGTTATTTCTACATATTCTAATACATCTGCAACATTTCAAGTTGTATAAATAAACATTAATGTATCATAAACAAACATGAAATAAGAACAGAATATTTATAAAATTAACAGATTAATAAATTCTGTAAAAAAAACGAATTGTTGTTCACTGTTAGTTCACACGGAGCCAAGGGGAAATGGTGATTAGAGGCTAAATTTGAGCGCTTTTGCATTCTCTCGCAATCCTTTTTATTTGTAAACTTGCCGTTTGCTCGCAAAACATTTGTTCTCTCGCAAAACTACGTCACGTTTCCCTGAGAAAATTTGCGCTCACTTGTAAAAGCATTAAAAATAGTTTTTCCTCCCACCTCATATTATTGCCATCACAAAAGTTTTGTCAGTGAATGACAACATTTCTTGGGGAAACGCAAATGTTTTGCAAGCAAATGCTCTAGTTTTACAAAAGTTTCTCAGGGGAACAAAAATTTTTTTTTACAAACAATAGTTTTGTGTGCAAACGGAAGAGCTTTTTGGGGAAGTTTTATGCTCAAACACATGTAAGCGGATGAAAAAAAAAATTATCTGGGATTTTTACGATCACATAAGTTCTGTAAGCAAACAAAGGTTCTCAGGATAATGCAAAAGTTTTATGATTTATGAGTTGTGCGAGTGAACACGAAGTTTCTCTACGAACCGCTAAAGTTTTACAAATGCAATCGTTTTGCAAGTTTCTCCAGGGAATTAAAAAGTTTTACACTCAAATGCAAAAGTTTTGCGAACGAACGAACGAACGGCTCTCGGGGGAGAGCAGAAGTTATACAATCAAACAAAAGTTTTGAGAGTGAACTAAACGTTTCTTAGAGAAGCGCAAACGTTTTACAACCAAATGCGATCGTTTTGTGAGCAAACAAAGTTTCTTGAGGGAACTGAAAAGTTTTACGAGCGAACGCAAAAGAACTGAAATACAATTTTTCCTCCCGTCTCAATTTTTTTAACTATCACCATGTCCCATTAATGAACTGAATCTTATCGTAAAGTGTTACTAAACAATAAAGCAAATAAACACGACAATGAATGCAATCATTTTTCTTCTGATTGCGATAAGAAATGATGATTCTAAAGGAAGCCTGCAGCAGTCATACATGCGATGACATTCCTTCATGGCACTAAATCGCTGTATGTGCTCGGGGTTCTATGCGTTTTGTCAGAACAAGGGGGGAAAAGCATTGCATAAAACACCCAATAACAGATGGATGCTATGGTTTAGATGAACGCTGCTATAGTGAAAGGTGAATGCCGATGCAGAACGCAAATGCGAAGCATGATGTTCGAAGGTTTGTGATTTAAATATGAACTTGGCAAAGTGGATCAATCTCCTCTCGGTGCTACATGGCTCAAGATATATGAAATACTGCTACAGATTGTAGTTTAGAAAAGATCTTTGACTGTATCTGCCACAATCATCCATAATTATTTCAAAGAACAGTGTATTTTTCCAGCGAGCTGGTGAATTAACAAAAAACAGTACCCAAAAATCTTTAAATAACAATAAAAAAAATCTAGGTAGTCCATTTCTGTAAGTTTGTGGGAGACCGAATTCACATACGATGTTGTACACAACTCATCTTAATCAATGGAAAACAGAACACACAAACAAATAAACGATCAAATGACAAAAACTTCTTCTTTTGTCAGAAAGGCATTGAATCTATTTAGTGGACGAATCGACCAACTTGCTCTTGAAAGCTGTCTTGTAAACAGCTCACAGAGACGTTTCCCTTTAGAAAACCCAAAATGGAGCAACTAAACAATTGGAGCGTGGTGGCAGAGACATTCAAAAGTTCAGTTCGGGCCCCCCGGCGCCCTCAGACTTTAAGTAGATCCTCGTCGCTGTCATCGGGGTCTGGCTGAGGTTTGCTCTGGTTTCTGCCGCTGTATCGGGTCTTATTTCTGCTCCGTGTGTCCACCAGGAGCCCCACCAGATCCTCATCGCTCTCTGATTTCAGCAAAGCTGACTGCAGCCTTGAGGAAGTGGACGATGAAGGGGCGATTCGGACCCCTGGGACTGTGAGCACCTCGTCCTCACTGTCCTGCTCGTCCAGGGAGAAGGAGTGCAGGGCGTCTGCGCTGACAGGCTTGGTGGTGATGTGACCGTTCCCTTGTGGCTCCCGCGTGGGCGTCCCGGTCTCTTCCATTAACCATTCCATCTCATCTTCACATCCGTCCTCATCTACGTTCACCTATCAAGAGAGACGAACACAAAGACAAAAAGAGAGTTATATTTATACTCATTCTGATTGATTCATTTACTTAATGTAAACTGGCAAAAAAGGTCAAACATTACCTTGGAGTATTTGTAGGATACTGGATTTCTTTTCCTGCAGCAGCTTGACACTTTCTGTATTACAAGTTGCCTAAAAATATGAAAATGCATATTAAGCACACTGACTAAAAAACTGGTGTAGAAACAATTTTCATTCAGAAATTGCTGGTAAATTTGTACAAATAATAAATATAGCAAATGAATTAGCACTGAACTAAACATTACATTTTAAAGTAATAAAATAATGTTTTATTTACAGCTTAAAAAATGTTTTTACAGTGCAACTCAAAGCAGCTTGAGTAGAATTCCTATATTTTTTATAATAAATAGTTTGTAGTTTTTAAAAAAATATACAGTGGGTACGGAAAGTATTCAGACCCCCTTAAATTTTTCACTCTTTGTTATATTGCAGCCATGCGGGCTTTTCACATGAAAGCCCGCATGGAGATTGCTAAAAAACACCTAAAGGACTCCAAGATGGTGAGAAATAAGACAAACTTGTTGCATCTTTCCCAAAAAGACTCATGGCTGTATTAGATCAAAAGGGTGCTTCTACTAAATACTGAGCAAAGGGTCTGAATACTTAGGACCATGTGATATTTCAGTTTTTCTTTTTTAATAAATCTGCAAAAATGTCAACAATTCTGTGTTTTTCTGTCAATATGGGGTGCTGTGTGTACATTAATGAGGGAAAAAAATTAACTTAAATGATTTTAGCAAATGGCTGCAATATAACAAAGTGAAAAATTTAAGGGGGTCTGAATACTTTTCGTACCCACTGTAGGTCGGAAAGAATTTTTAAATATTTTTGAGTCTCTTATGCTCACCAATGGTGCATTTATTTGATAAAAAAAAAATATATAAAATATTATTATAATTTAAAATAACTGTTTTCTATTTCAATTTAAAATGTAATATATTCCTGTGATGGCAAAGCTAAATTTTCAGCAGGCATTATTCCAGTCTTCAGTGTCACATGATCCTTCAGAAATCATTTCAATATGCTGATTTGGTGCTCAAGAATCATAATTATTATTATCAATGTTGAAAATAGTGCTTAATATTTTGTTGCAAACCATAATAATTTTCGGGATTCTCTGATGAATAGTAAGTTCAAAAGAACAACATTTATTTGAAATAGAAATCCTTTCTAATATTATAAATGTCTTTACTGTCACCCTTGAACAACTTAATGCATCCAAAGTATTCATTTCATAAAAAAAAGCACTGGCCACAAACTTTTGTATTAGTTTAAAAATAAAATTCACACGTATAAATGTAAGTTGCATTTTACCTCCGGTCTCGTTTGTGCAGCAGAAGAACAAGCAAACAGATTGTGAGCACAACCAACAGCAGGCTAAGCACCGCCCCTAAAGCCTGACTTCGCCCAGACAATCCAGCATGCTCCTCCCCTCCATCAGTGCTGTGCGGGTCCATGGAGCTGGACGAACTATGAGAAAATCAATGTACTCTACTCAAACTTACTTGGCTAACAAATCTATGTTGTAGAATTGTTGAATTAAAGCCTAAAAGTATGTTTAGGCTTTGGTTATACTCACAAAAATTCACAAACGGTGGCGGTGTGCCAAACAAACAGATACTGGCAGCCATCTGTCTCCAGAAGGAATTCTGGGATACCTTCTCCTGCCGTAGGGCTGCAGTGGAACAGGATGGTCGAGGACACAGTTTTGGTTTTGTCTCGTCCACATACAGATTCAGATGGTACCGAGACCTCAAGACTTCCACCTGACAAAATACAACACCAGGTTATGCCATAAAAGTGTTACAACATCACTGAAATACAAACCTAAACTAATAATATAACTAAATTGAATTGACAAAAAAAAAGTAATAAAAACGGTCAACATATGCTAACTGTACCCTAATTTAATATATATTCAAATATTGAATAAGTATAAAAATAATTTTAGAAATTACACAAAATATATATACAAACAAAACATTTAACAATTTTTGTGTGGTTACAAAAATAATTTGTCAATTATTTAATGTAAATAAAAAATAAAACAAATTTCACAATCTTTTCAAACAACACATTTTAAACAGAACATTTATTTATTAAAAAAAATATTTCTGGCATTTGTGTGTTGTTATAAACAGAATTTAACAATACAAATAAATACATCAATTAATTAAATATAAATAAATAAATAAACAAACAAAGGAAATCTTAAAAAAAAAAGTTTAAACAATAGTTTCCATTTGCGTATTGTTATAAATAAATAAACAAACCCCTCTTTGCCTTTCATCTGTCACACATTGTAATTCCCAACATGGTCACTAATAGAATTTCTCTCACCTTTTATATAATACTTTGCTTTGCTGGAGGAGCCAATTTTTCTGCGGTAACTGTCATTAATCTTGACCTGACAGATATTGGCACCCAGACAATTGGAAATGGAGCTGTCGGTGATGCCTGACAGCTGGATGTGGTAGATATAGCGATCTCCATTGGAACGGATGTCTCCTGTGGCATTGTGGAAACTGAGGACAGATAAAACACTGTTTATCTCATGCACATTACTAGATGTGGTGTGGTGTAGTTGTAGGCTCTGTGTTAATGAATGAGAGTTGATGGCCAGAGATACTCACTGATAATAAAGCACTCCCAGGTTGAAAATGGCTCCTGTCTCGGGTACTTTGATGGTTCCATTAATCATCTCCACTTCCTCCTGCTTCACAGCACATGCAGATCGAGTCTCCCACTCCACCCAGTACTCGCATGCTGTTTTATCCTCCCTAAAACAAACAGACAAAAATATGAATCTTATTTAACTCACATTACATTAAAAATACAGACCAGCATCTCTGGGGAAAACAAAAAAAAATTATATATATATATATTTTTTTTTTTATTCCGGTGATGGCAGTGTCACGTGATCCTTCGCAAATCATTCTAACATGCTGATTTGGTGCTCATTTACTAATAATAGCTCTTTTTATTATCAATGTTAAAAACATTGTTTTTCTTTGATGAATTGAAAGTTCCAAAGAACATATTTTAAATCTTTTGTGGCATTATAAATCTTTACTGTCATTTATCATCAATTTAATGCATTTAATTGCAAAATTATAAATGATAGTGGTTTCCACAAACATATTAAGCAGCACAACTGTTTTGATAACAACACTGATAATAATAAGAAATGTTTCTTGAACAGCAAATCAGCATATTAGAATGATCTCTGAATGATGCTGAAAATTCTGCTTTGCATCACAGGAATAAAATACATTTTAAAATATAATTAACTAGAAAACAGTTATTTGAAATTGTAATAATATTTCACAATATCACTGCTTTTACTGTATTTATAAATGTAGCTTTGTGACCAATAGAGATCAAAAACAATTTTTTTTTTTAAATCTTAATTTCTAACCTTTCGACCAGTAGTGCATATGTTTTGGTTCTCTGAAAGCTGGTTAAAAATGACACCTCTAACAGATGCTAAACCAGATGCTAAACACCACAAGTTAAGAACCTATTCATGCCAAGTCATTCTTAACTTACTTGAATAATTTCGGATGGCCCACTGTGCTGCCACACTTCAGCTGCAAGATTGTTTTTGCTGGTTTATTGTTTCCACACACCTTGTTACCCATGGAATAATTGACGAGGATCTTTCCATCTGGTGAGGACACATACTGATGAGAAACCAACAAAACCGCAATCACGTCAGAGAAGGTTTAAAATACTTACCGATTAACTCCATGGTCTGCGTGTGAACACGGCCCAGAGTCTCTGTCTTCCCGCTGGCACGTCTGCGACACACGGCGGCATCTGCTGCACACCCTGGCTGGCCTCCATGAATGGCCTGGCAGAGATTGAAGTAGTACCTGTGAGAACAAATAGTACAATTGTGAATTTCATAAACACTGAATAGATGCAGGTGCAATATTACACCAGTGTGTCATTTACTGATTAAATGCAATGGGTCTAAATTCCACAGACTTGAGTACAAATAGTACTAGTACCAAAAATGTATGTTTTTGAACAAAAACAAATATATAGAAATTATGGCTGATACAAATAGTTGATAATTATTGCTCTGTTATGGCCTACAGAAATGGTAAAAATGAATTTTGTCCATCTTACGAATCTTATGAAATTAGATTTTATAATATATATTTTTATTTTAGACACACCATCACAACTCTGCTCTCCAGATACTGTATCATAATCGACCACTAAAGATAAATACATAAAAAAACTAATTCAAATGAATGAAAGAACAAGATATGTTTTAGGATATGTCTTTTTATTTACTCATTTAATTAATTTTATTGGATAATTTTTATTATTTTATTAGATAGATTATTTATTTTGGCGGAAAGTGTTAATGTTAGGTGCAAAAATGCATTTTGCAAAATGTAAAAATTTTTTGTTACTGCTTTAAAAAAAGATTACAATAAAACAAAAAACAATGATAGTAACAACTGCTTTCTTTCACATAAAAATTGTAAAAGAGTAATCAATACTTAAGAAAAGGGGAAAAGAAGCCATGATATTGTTTTTCTAATATCAGCCTAAAAAATTACTAATAAAATTCTAATACTAATGATATTGACCTTTAGTGTCAAGGATATACTGTATATTTACATCCCGTGACAGGGGCAAATGAAATTGAACAGAACAACAGCTGTGAAACTCACGAATCGTCCCCGTTGCTAAATTTCCATGGTTCTGTTAGAGATGAGAGCGTGCGCAGGTCGTAGGTCTGGTGTTGCCCTGCAAGCTTGCACTCCATCTTTTTGGGTGGGCACACCACATTCGTTCGCCACTGGAAGGTAGCAGAACATCCTTGGGTTTCGCTCATCAGCTGAGGACTTCCACGACCCGCCGCTCTGTCACACGAGAACAAAATAGACGACTGCCGTTTCTCTCTTAGTGCTGTGAATTAAACAAGACAGAATTTGTAAATAAACAGCTTTAAAATCAAGTTTCTATTTATTTGATTTATTTAGTCATTTAGCAGACACTTTTATCCAAAGCGACTTACAAATGAGGACAACAGAAGCAATCAATTGTAGTATTAAAACAACTAAAAACAGATCCAAAGCTAAAAGCTAAAACTTTATAAATACTACTTATACACATTTTAAAAATAAAGAAATTAAATAAAAATGACAAATGCATACAACAACATTTCAAAACTTAACATTTAAATGAAAAACCAAAAAAATAAAGCTAAAAACTATTCAAAATATTAAAGAACAAAAGGTATGAGTATAATAATGATTCTAACATAACACTAAGCCAAACACCAAAAAAAAAAACTACATATGTGTATGTACAACCACACACACACACACACACACATAAATATACATACACATATATACTTATAAAATCAATATATATACTATTTCATGTCCATGTAGTTTGTTGAAGTATTAAAATAACTCAAATTAAACATTATACTACTATGTAAACACTAAATATCACATATGGGTTAGAAAATAAATGACTACTTTTATAAGCATATTCATTGATGGAAAAAAAGTAGTCTTGGCTTAGTTGGTAAATAGCATTAAAGGAGGGCTATGCATACAATAAATGACAAACCTTAAACCACTTAATGTCAGAACCAGACAGAAAAGCACAGCCATACACACCACCTCCATCATAAGTGTCACAAGACAATGACACAAACTCAGTTTTCTTAAAAGAACTTGTTCCTGTTTTAAAGAAGCATTACACCAGAGCTAATTTTGTCTGTATCAAAGCAACCCACAAGATCCAAATTCTGAAGATACACAAATTCTTGTATTCAGATGTACTCATAAAATCAACTTTCAACTAGACAGAAACACATTTGTTATTTAAATCTTAAAAAACACAGACAATTTAAGTAATGTTCACGTTATGTGCTGCCAAATTGATAAACCAACTGAAATAATTACATTAGGTTTATTTAAACCTAATTTAATTATTTCAGTAGGTTATTACTAGCATTTACTTAATTACATTATTTTTTAATTATTAAAATTTTAAAAAAATCATACATTTTATAAACATAGTTATTTACATTTTACTTAAATTATTTAAATTGAATTCATTAACTTAACACATCTGTTTATATTTCTTTCCTTAATAAGGAACTGCAACCATTAAAAAAAAACAGATTAATGAAATGAAATAAATACAGCTTGTCCAGTTGCTCTATCCCAAAATAGTACATGTATTTCATGAGTTTTATGTCATAAATGATTCATACCGCCAGAGCAAAAGCCCCATTTGTGATCTTTGTTATAGTCGCTTGTAGTGGCACACCACGTCCTGCCGTCAGTCCTGCCCTCAGTTGTGCACTCAGTATAAGACTTGTCCAGGAACTTAAAGGGGAAAGTGCACACTTCATTTTTAACTGTAACTGAAAGACAATAAACACACATTTTAATCATTTCGGGGAAAAGTTTAACGAGAGTCTATCAACAGATTTCATCTTAGATCTTGACCTTGGTTGACTGCAATGCATGGTAATGTTGCATTTCCTATAACACATGCATGCAATGTTGCCAAATCTTACAATTATTATCTTCTAGAACAAGACCATATGTCAAAAGTGTGCCCATGCTGCCTTAAAATGTAGTCTAGGTAGGCAGTTCAATAGGTTTATAGAGTGATTCAGAGTGGTTTGTTTGTCTGACCTTGAGGACAGGTGTCTCCTCCACTGTACTGCATGATCACAGCCTGCTCTTCTCTCTTGTAGTCTATGTTCATGATTTTGCTGTTCCCGTATGAAGCCGCAGAAGCCGTTGAGATCAGACATACCGCGCTGTCTTTACATGCTGTGCCCGCCACAGTCCCACACACATTGATATTAAAAGAGCCAGAGCTTCCAGGAACCTAAAAAAACACAACAAACTAAGCTCCAGAATCATCCCTTTGCTACTATGTGTGTGTAAGTTGACAAAGGGAGATTTCTGGCATATATACACACACTACCGTTGAAAGGTTTGGAGGTCTGGATTTTTAAAAATTAATTAATTTTAAAATGAATATTTTTATTCAGGAAGGATGCATTAACTTCATGAAGCAGCAGTAAAGGCATTTATAAAGTTACAAAATATTTCTATATCAAATAAATGCTGTTCTTTTGTAGTCATCAAAGAAATCTAAAATAAAACATATCAGATTTCCATAAAAATATTAAGCAGCACAACTGGTCTCAACACTGATAACAGGAAACGTCTCTTAAGCAAATCGATACATTAGAATGATTTCTGAAGGATCATGTGACACTGGAGACTGGAGTAATGATGCTGAAAAATCAGCTTTCACTCACTGGGAATAAATTACATTTCAAAATAAATTCAAATACAAAACGGTATATTTTAAATTGTAACAATATTACTGCACTCTTGCTTGATCAAACAAACGGTGCCTTGGTGACTTCTTTGAAATGCAGCCTTGGCATAAGAGACTTCTTTCAGAAACATTAAACAATCTAACAGACCCCCCAACCTTTTGATGGCACAAATGTCAAATGTTCAGTCTTGGAAAAGTCTTTCTCTCTTCATTACCTGAACGGTCCCTGACAGAGCTGAGAGGTCAAATGTATAGCGCAGCTGGGAGACGGTCAGACTGCAGCCGTGCGCTGTGATGGTCTCCGGGCAAACCACAGGAGTGGCCCACTCAAACACATACATACAGTCCTGAGCCCGGATCATCTGAGGAGAACCCTGTTTGTGCAAAACCAACACTCACATTCAGGTACAACAAAGATGACTGACAGAATTATTGAACCAACAATCCCTCGGATACACTCGACACCATTTATGACCGTTTTGGGTTGCTCTCTTACCAGCTCTGCCCCTTTCTGGCAGGTGAAAACGATCTTGGAGGAGTAGTTGGAGGTGGGGTCAGAAGGGCAGACGGTTGTGCTGCTGAAGGTGATCTCCACCTCATTGGTGTTGATATTATACCGAGGAGGGGAGGTGATTCGTCCGATGTCCTGCACAGAAAAAAACAAGCCCACACTGAATTTAAAACCGAAAAATTGGATTCAAACATGTCATTTAATATCAACTCCCGGTGCCATGGTATGATTAGTAAAAATATTTTGCACAAATAAACTCAAACTAATATGAATAATGTCACAAAAGCAAAAACGACCGTATGTAATTTCTTTATTTCAAGTGTGACCAGGTGTGCATGTAGTCTAAGACAGCCTCCAATATTGGTTAACGATAACATATTATTAAATTCCATAGTTAATACTTGGGCTGCAAAATTTTGGGAAAAATTCTAATTGTGATTTTTCTGATAAAACCTATGATTTAAAATGTGATAAAAAAAATTTTTACACAATTGCACGATTTGGCCAAAAAAAAAAAAAAGTGATTATATATCAATATGACTATAAAATAAAAACAACAAAAATTATGAATATAAATATGAATTATTATTGGTATCTTTATAATTACTACTAAAAAAAATTACAAAAGAAATATTATACTATAATACTTCACTGTAAAAATAGCAATAAAATAATTCTGACATAAACAGCCATATTATACTATAATATTTCCGAAAAATAAATACTTCTACTAGTACTAATTATTTTTTATTATTACTATGTAAAATATTCAAATAAGAAATTACTGTAAAATAAAAATGTATTTAAGAAAATAATAGTAATTACAATAATAATAGATTATTATAATTATTACTACAAGTAGTACTAAATAAATATCAAACAAATAAAAAATGACTAATATTTTACTGTTAAAAATTAGTACTTAAGAAAATAACAATAATAATAGTAATAGTATTTTACAGTTCAATAAAGTAGAATTACAATACTAATTAATGGCTGTTATAATTTTTCAAATGTTAAACCATTCGTAGTACGTTTTAGGTCTGTAGATCAAGGAAAGTGGAGTTCACTATTGTACTGATGCATTTACTCACAACTGGATCTCCATCAACAGGATCCATGCACACAGCGGCCCCTGGAGGACAGTTGACCCCTGGGATGGGGTTGAGGGGCTGGCAGATGTTGATGTAGAAATCAGGAGACTTGCCCCTGCCTAAATCCTCGTTGATCGCTGTGTAGTAACCAGTGAGATGGATCAGAGGACTGAGGTCAATCTGGTTGGTACCGTTCCAAACAGAGCACTTCACCTGCAGAGAAGAGACACTGAATTTGTTGCAGGTTCAACTGAAGCGAGGTTTAGAGAATCGAAAACCTTAAAGACTTCCTGTTACCTGTTGTTCGCAAACCAGAGGAGTGTGCCAGGAGAAAAAGTGAGTACAAGTGTTGTCATCCGAGTACACCAGCACGGGTTCATCTGTACCTCCTCCCTCAGACTTGCAGACGAAGCTGAAGATGCTCTTGTGTTTGAGGGAAGGGTTGGCGGCACACGTGTCTCCATCCTCATAGGTGAGCTCCACCACCTGATCCTTATACACCAGCTGCCGTGTGGTTTTCCCACCACTTATGGCCATCTGAGTGTCTTTGATGCACACGGCTGCAGCAAAAAACATCTCAACATTACTGTACAAAGTCTTTTTTTTTTTTTTTTTTGCTTAGGGCCTAAATCTTAAAACATGACGAATAATGCAAAAAAAAAGCACAAACAAAACTACTTTTATATATAAAAAATACACAGAAAATAGTGTCTATATATAAAAAAAGTGTCTAAAGTGACAAAATGTAGTGAAAAAAATGATTGTATATTGTATATAAAATTAAATACATTTACATTATATATACATACATATATACACACATTTTTAAAAGTTCATTTAAGTTTATTACAGTATATATATCAGATACATAGATATAGACCCTGTTATGTAATATTATTATATACATAAAATATATATAAATATATTTTACACACTAAATGAAAGGTACAAAGGAAATATATACCTGTTCCAGGGGCACAACCAGCATTGGCTACATCTCCACATACATTCAGTCTGAACATCTTCCTATGGGCTGAGGGATCATAGACTGTATAGCCACCTGTCCGACTGAGGGCATTAAGGTCAAAGAGATGACCTGTGGAAACCAAGCACAAGCACAGTACATCTCAGACTGATTTAGGAACAAACATAAAATTAGAGCGTGTGAAAACACTCTTGCCGTTATTCGGGCTATTTGTATGCAATTACATGACACTGTTATGAGCAGACAGGAAGTGTTTGGATAAGATGATTCAGTTGTTCTGGTTCGGAATAATTGTGTATTTAGCGTGAGTGAGGCTCATGTGGGTGACTCACCTGTGGCTGGATTTGTGACTTTACAGTCTCCGTGTTCTGTGCTGTTGAGAGGACAGGCTGCAGCAGTGAACCACACAAAGCTATAGACACAGTTGTCCAGAGTCGTGATCAGAGTAGGTTCAGAGTCCTGCAGAGAGACAGACAGAAAGCCAGAGAGACAGACAAGGAGAGGATGGCATTATGATCACTGTATAATAGTTTTATACTTATTATATAATAATATTTGCATATTTATTATAACTTTAGGTCGATACGATTTTTTAAAAATTGTTTTTGAAAAGTCTCTTATGGTCACCAAGGCTGCATTACACTGTTTTTTATTTTAATATAATTTAAAATTTAATTTATTTCTGTGATAGAAAAGCTGAATTTTCAGCATCATTACTCCAGTCTTCAGTGTCACATGATCCTTCAGAAATCATTCTAACATGCTGATTTGCAGCTCAAGAAACATTTCTTATTATTATCAATGTTTAAAACAGTTGTGCTGCTTAATATTTTTGTGGAAACTGTGATACATTTTTTTCAGGATCGTTTGATGAATAGAAAGTTTAAAAGAATAGCATTTATTTGAAATAGAAATCTTTTATAACATTATAAAAGTCTTCACTGTCACTTTGGATTAATTTAATGCATTCTTGCTGAATAAAAGTATTTCTTTAAAAAAACTAAACAATTCGAACTAACCCCACGGTAGTGTGTGTTTATTAAAATATTCATAAAAATATTAGTTATAAAAAAAAATAATTAAACAGTAGTTAGTCTATAGTAATTATGTTTACTTCAGAACATGCAAGTTTGAGTCTATAGAGAAAAGGATAAATAACCACAGACCACTTTGTCTGGTTCGCATCTGAAATGAATAATGGTGGTCCGGTTTCTCTTGCCATCAGGACAGGCTTGTCCGTTGGTGTACTTCAGAATCAGGATGTTATTATCCCACTGTGGACCCGCCTCTGCTTCCCCCAGATTCACATACTTATCTCCATCCTTCAGACAGGCCGCAGCGCTAGACGGGCAGCTCCACAAACCTGAAACAAACACCAGTTATAAATCCTATGCTGACTGGTCAATATGCTCTAGCTGTGCTGCTACAACTCACCGGTCTGAGGCACCAGAGACTTGCACACATTGATATAGTAACGCTGCTTCTGATTGGTCGCTTCTGGCACAACAATCCAATTGGATTTGTGCAGTGCCAGCGAGGATAGATCGTAGGAGTGGCCACTGCCATCACTGCCAGACAGAGAGGAGGTTATAGGTCATTTAAACAGTTATATCATGTGTTGGGAGCAAATGCATAAGCATAAAGGTTCCTCTCACTTGTAGGAGCAGGTTGTGGTTTTGAAGGAAGGACAGGCCAAAGCTGTGTGCCATTCAAACAGATATGTGCAGTCTGCAGACTCCTTTATGAACACCGGCTTACCCTGATGAACAAAGGAAAACATTCAGAAAATTTATTTAACTTCTTAATAAACTCATTCATTGGCTGAAAGGAACTCACAGGATTCTTGCTGTGGTCGCAGGAGAAGAGAATAGCCGTGGATCGCTCGTAAATCTTGTGGCACTTTTCCCCATTCGTGTAGTTGATCATTATAATCCCATCATCAAATGTGATGTTTTGATTGGCTAAGCCTGCAAAGGAGCATGGAAACGGTTAAAGGAATAGTTCACCCAAAAATGAAAATCTGCTGAGCATTGACTCACCCTCAGGCCATCCAAGATGTAGATGAGTTTGTTTCTTCATCGGAACATAATTGGAAAAATTAAGCATTACATCACTTGCTCTCCTATGGATCCTCTGTAGTGAATGGTGCCGTCAGAATGAGAGTCCAAACAGCTGATAAAAACATCACAATAATCCACACCACTCCAGTCCATTAATTAACGTCTTGTGAAACTAAAAGCTGCATGTTTGCAATAAACCAATCAAGGCATTTTGATTTTAAACGTCGCTATTGGCCAAAATATGAGTCCATAATAATGCTTCCTCTAGTGAGGAATCCAACAACATACTTGTTTAGAATGGTTTTAACTTATAAACTGTGCTTGATCTGTGCATATTTCTCCTCTGATTCAGACAAGACGACTTTGTCACTGGAGAAAGCAATATTATGGATAGAGGATTTGTATTTTAGCCATAAGAAATGGTTTGAAGTGAAAAATAATTATGATGGATTTGTTTATAACAAACATGCAGCTTTTCACTTCACAATATGTTAATTGATGGACTGGAGTGAAAGAAACTTATTTCTTCTTAATATAAATGTTGAATAGAGTTGTGGTGCTTAATTTATTTATTTTTTCTCCAAATATTGGTTTCAAGTTACTTGAAAAAGATTACTTTTTTTACTTGCAGCAACAAGGTTACATAAATCCTGTGCAGCTAAATAATGATTCATTTTAGTTTTTTTTAAATATAATTTAACTATAAACATTTATAGACATTGCTATCACACTATGAATCTTAAGATAGATTATAGTTTATATGTACATATCCAGTCATGACACCAATTTGCTCTATATTTGTGGAAAGTGCCATGGATAAAAATTTATTTGCACTTAAGAGAGAAACTATGCACTTGCTTACAGGACTGTCATCACACTGGAAGATGATTCGTGTGGAGTAACGTCCTAAACCGCACTTGTCCCCATTCAGATAAACAATACTGATGGAGCCATCTGCTGCTGCCTGCAGGCTGGACTGCACGTATCCCAGATTTACACCTCTGCCTTTCAGCTGGCCACATGCCCCAATTGCTCCAGCTGCCAACAACATATTAGTTTACTGTGCGGCCATTCAGACCAGCACTACTGCTCCAGCTCTTGGTTGGTGTTACAAACAGAAAATTAATCTCAAAGTACCAGGCTAAAAACAGGAAGACATTTCAAAAGAGTCTGTGAATATCGTTCCAGAGACACTTACCAGGGCAGCCCTGGACACGAGGCAGCGGTTTACACACACTGATGTAAAACTTTTGAAAGCGGGCCTGATCTGAGGTGTCCAGAGGAACGTAATACTCGTCATCCAGACTGAGGTCACTCAAGTCATACTCTCTACCTTGTATATCTGGAAATGCAAGACAGCTTGAGTTTGGTAACAAAATGGTGATAGTAATGGTGCAGAAAATGACACCCTTCAGCATTAAAAGCATGTTTTTGTGCACAGGAAAGCTTACCCATGACTTGGCAATCCACAGGAGCAGGTTCACAGGCTAGCGCAGTGGAAAGCTCGAAGAACACATCGTGGGTTACGTGTGTAGTTGTGCCCAGCTCTTCCTGTATAAGCCTCAGAGAAGGTGGGTTGGCCTTCTGATCACACACAAAATTTATGATGAAGGTGTCTTCGGTACCTACAGTACAGATGGGAAACAGGGTAAAAAATGGATTCAGTCCAGGGCGGAACAATGTCAACTTTATGCAAGACTCTAGAATACTTGATTCCGATTGGACAGTCTTGGCATTCAAAGATTATGCATTATGATCCTAAACCATATGTTGGACCGCTGTCCCTGGCAATTCATTTCCTGCAAAGCTATGCTAGTTTTGTCACCTTTCTATCACCCTAACATGATCATGTAAGGTACAATGAAATACAATACTACATACACTACCATTAAAAAATCTGGGGTCAGTAAGAATTATTATTATTTTTTAAAGAAATTAATATAAATTGATCAAAGGTGACAATAAATACACATTACAAAAGATGTCCATTTCAAATAATTGCTTGCTCTTTTGAATCCTGAAAAAAATACAATTATTAATATATATATAAATCGGTTTCCACAAAAATATTAAGCAGCAAAACTGTTTTTAACATGGACAACAATAAGAAATGTATGTAACTATAAGAAATAAGAAATTGAGCAGCAAATCAGCATATTAGAATGATTTCTGAAGGATCATGTGACACTGAAGACTGGAGTAATGATGCTGAAAATTCAGCTTTGTCATCACAGGAATAAATTAAACTTTAAAATATATAAAAATAGGGAAGTCATTTTGTAATTATTGTAATAATATTTCACAATATTATTCTATTTACTTTGTTTTTAATCAAATTAATGCAGCCGTGGTGAACATAAGAGACTTATTTCAAAAACATGAAATCTTACAGACCCCAAACATATGAATAGTAGTGTACACGACAGAGTAAATGTACAATAAAAAGGAATTAGGGATGTTCATTTCGGTTATTTTTCCTAACCGACAACCGACGTTCGTTAACCGATTATTAACCGTTTTGTTGTTAAAATTAACAAGATTATTTTAAATTCGAATTTAATTAAATTCGAAAGGATACATGTCTGTGACCGGTTAAAAAAATACTAACATTTGTTTCCCGGGGATTAATTTTAGGCTACATGCGCAAAAAGCAGCAAACAACAGAACATGAGGATTCACGTGACCATCATATCACATCACGCACCTGCAGCGCTTCTGCGAGCGGAGAAAAACATCATAAAGCTAGGCTATAGGCCTATAGCTATATACAGTGGGTACGGAAAGTATTCAGACCCCCTTAAATTTTTCACTCTTTGTTATATTGCAGCCATTTGCTAAAATCATTTAAGTTAATTTTTTTCCCCTCATTAATATACACACAGCACCCCATATTGACAGAAAAACACAGAATTGTTGGCATTTTTGCAGATTTATTAAAAAAGAAAAACTGAAATATCACATGGATCACAAGTATTTAGACCCTTTGCTCAGTATTTAGTAGAAGCAGCCTGTTCATTATCATAATAAAATAGTCAGTCAAACATACCGAAAAAAAAAACACACTGCTCCGTTCAAATATGTAGTAAAATCTGTGCCGTTAAGCGCTATCACCGTACCGCCGTGATGTTATGCAAACCATGTTGTTTTAAGTGGATATTGGAACGCGAGTGAAGGAGGCTACATAATAAATATTTTGTATGTATTATACATTCAAATACGTCGCGAATATATGGAAACATTTAATTTTGTGTCGAATGAGACGCAACGTTGGTTTCAGTTTCGTTTTAGCCTAAATGAATTTGTTTTGGCTTGTCGTTTAGCTATAGCTTCTTATATTTTTAATTCTTGTTCTTTTCTAAATACTGTTAATTGAAATTATTTGTTGTGGACCGAGGGGTTGTGGAAACTAATTTTTCATGATTTTTTGATGAATAAAAATTTATTATTTGAAACAAAATTTTTAGTAACATTAAAACTGTTTTTACTTTCATTGTAATCCATCAATTGAATGCATCCTTTGTGGATAAAAAAAAGAAGTATTAATTTCTTTCAAAAGTACTGACCCCAAATGTTTGAAAAGCAGTGACTGAATAAATAAAGAAAGAAAGGAGGAAAGAATTACTGACAATGAGTTACTGAATCTACTGAGAGTCCCAGTTTCATTTCATCAGTCATCCACGGCCATTTATTATTGGGTCTCTGTTTAAGTATGGATACTGATGTACCGGAAGCTGACATCATACTGAAATCAACTTCTGTATCGATCCATCCCCTACTCAAGAGCATTTGAAAGATTTTAAAGTGCTTCTTACGACAAAGTCTTTCCCATGAGCATTGACGTGGTATCCGTTTTCTGAAGCCAGTGGTTTCAGGTTGAACTCAAAGCCAGTGTTGGGATCTTTCACTGAGCAGGTCTGTAGATAAATGACAAGAGAAATAAGAAAATCTTCTCGATTCTGTCAAAGTCATTGATTTTGTGCGAACATTAAGGTTGACCTGATTGGTGTCCTCAACGGTTGAGATGGCGCAGGCTGCTTCTGTGTCCCAAACAAAGTCAACGGTGCAGTTCTGGTTCATCAAAAAGCGAGGACCAGATGGCTAAAGAAAAAAGACCAAAAAAAAATACTGTTCTCATATTGTTCACATTGTCACGGATTTATAAAAATATTTTTTATAAAATAAATTATTTTACAAATAAGCCTTATAGCAACAATTAAAATAAGAGAGAAAGGTCAGGAATGACTCACTGCTGTCCCAGATGAGCAGACGAAGTGGATACGAGTTGTGTAAGTGGTCATAACTCCATCTGCTTCACACACTGAGCCATTAGTGTACACCAACATTAGTTGGTTCTCTTCTTCGATCACCGGCCCCTTCTTAGCAATACCCAAGTTGCTGATCTCTACCTTCTCAGACAGGCCTTCCTGCTCGAGTAACATGTACACATACATTTGCTGTCAGTGGTGCAGTTTTTTGTATTTCATCATGTCATTCCAGTGTTCACAGCCAGCAAACTAACCTTGTCAGCCTCAAATTTCACCTCACAGACAGAAGCTTTCCTGTCACAGCCAGGCACGGCTTTAAGTGGCTGGCATATATTGATGTAGTATTTCCTCGGGCCGCTGGGGTCAGAGGTTTGCATGGCCTGCCAGTTCCTACCGCCATTAGATACTGCCAAACTGCAGAGAGGAAGGAAACAAGAGATTTACTGGAGAGTCATTGCTGTTAACATTGTCTAGCTTTTTGATACTAGCACTTGTTCGGATGCTGTCAAACACGCATAATGGAGTGATAACACTACCTGAGAAATTATCAGGATTAACAGTGCATTTATATCTAATAATCATATCTAGTATCCAAATGTCCATATCTAGTATCAAATGTCTCCACTATGACAGAGAAGGCTACATCCAAAAAGTGAGATTGGGTTAAAAATTAATTAATTAAATAAAATAAAAAAATCAGTTAGAGTAAGCCATGTTGAACTTTTTTTTATATAAAACTTTTTTTATATAACATTTTTTCATGGGGAAAAAAATAGTTACCTAAACTTAATAATACATTTGAAAATAATAAATTCTCAGTACAAAATAAACCAAATTTACAAAAAAGCACCCTGAATGATCAAAGTCAACATTTTAACCTAACGCTACAATAAAAGCATTATTTTTGCTAAACATTGAAATATTTCAATTTACATCAATTAGGACATTTCTATATAAAAATATATATTTTTATCTTAAAATATTGACTCTTATTTCTCTCCTTATTTCTTATATCTCCTATATTTAATATACAGAGACAAATACAAGCCATTCAAAGGTTGCTTCACCCACAAATAAAAAAAATAAATGGCACTATTCGTTTAGCCATCCCGAACAGCAACACTGGCTCAACCGATGACATGAGTTTGGGATGGGACTACTTGTTTACCAAATCAATGGCAGATGGAGGAAGTATTTAGTAAACTAAAGGATTAGTGTGTTATTTATGCAGCTCTAGTGGCACCAAACACACTATACATTTAATATTTAACAGGACAAATATTTCTAGGGCACATGAGTCTTGAGAAAGGCAAGCTAACCTGGACAGGTCGTACTGCTGCAGTGTTTTGGGGTCTGTTACAACACACTCATGTGGTCTCTCAGGACAGGCGTAGGAAGTGTACCATTTGAAGTTATAAGTGTACTCATCTTCTTTCTGGAGAAAAATGGTCATAAATAAAGGACATTTTTGGCTTGCAGACAAAATAAAAGCTTTATAGGAATAAGAAGGCGTGTCCAATGCAAAGCTTAATGCTTAACACACAAGCCCTTCATGCTAAGGGTAGCATTACTTGAGTACATGCTAAAAATATTTTTGTGTGTTAACTGCACAAACAGAACAAAGAAGCAGGTGCGATACCTGAAACTCAGGTTTTCCTGGACCAGCCTCTCTGTCACAGAGGAAGGAGATGTGTGTGGAACGCTGCGTGTGCTGCTTGTCGTTGTACTGAGAGCCGTTTCTGTAGGTCAACTGTATCATGCCATCATAGTAGGAAAGCCTGGAGTTAAACTCGCCGAGATTCCAAGAGCTTGTGCCACTGCAGAGACAGAACAAAAATCGTTAGCTCCGCCAACAGTGAAAACTTATTGGGTCAAAAATCATGCACGTCACAGCTGCATGTTAAACATCAAATATGTTACGATTCCATTGCTTTATATCACACTTACAGAGAAGACAATATAAACGTGTCGCATCACACAAAAGCGAACTTACCTCTGGTCAACTTGACAGGCCCCTGCTGTTTCTGGACACTGTGCGACCTTCACATTGCCACACACATTGACGAAGTAGTCATACTTGTCAACGGACATGTTATAATAACCTCCACTAGGTTTCTGAAGCGGGGACAAGTCAAACGAAATTCCTGCAAAGAAAAAGAAGCACATTTAAAAACAGCCCAATAAAAGGCAAACAAACATAATAACCTGCCTAAAATGAAACAGTTTTACAATACAAATAATTAGATATTATTATACAGTATATATATATATACATATACATATACATATATATATGTATGTAAGCCTACAGATCAGAAACCATTTTTGTAAAATAAAATTAAATAAAATAATTTAAATTTAGTGTAGTTTAGTTAAATTAAAAACTAAAACAAACTAAAAGTAAATGGCCACAATATATGTGTTTTTGCATAGACAAATATTCACATGAAGGAATAATCTGGTAGGAGAGAAGATGCAGATTATACAGAATTATGACACACAACAGATACAGTAACTTTGTTGTACCAGTGTAGTTTACTCAAATTAAAAGTATGAAAAAGAATTTCCAGTAACTGAAATAAAAACAAACTTCACAAATATGAGAAATATCTTAAATAAGTTTGTCAAAGTCCTAAAATTACTAAAACTGAAAAAATCACATAATTACTAAGATAAACTAAAATTTAAATGAAAACTGAAAATATAAAAATTCTATATACAGTGGGGAAAAAAAGTATTTAGTCAGCCACCAATTGTGCAAGTTCTCCCACTTAAAAAGATGAGAGAGGCCTGTAATTTTCATCATAGGTATACCTCAACTATGAGAGACAAAATTAGAAAAAAAATCCAGAAAATCACATTGTAGGATTTTTAAAGAATTTATTTGCAAATTATGGTGGAAAATAAGTATTTGGTCAATAACAAAATTTCATCTCAATACTTCATATACATATACATATATATATGTATGTAAGCCTACAGATCAGAAACCATTTTTGTAAAATAAAATAAAATAAAATTTTTAATTTAGTGTAGTTTAGTTAAATTAAAAACTAAAACAAACTAAAAGTAAATGGCCACAATATATGTGTTTTTGCATAGACAAATATTCACATGAAGGAATAATCTGGTAGGTGAGAAGATGCAGATTATACAGAATTATGACACACAACAGATACAGTAACTTTGTTGTACCAGTGTAGTTTACTCAAATTAAAAGTATGAAAAAGAATTTCCAGTAACTGAAATAAAAACAAACTTCACAAAAATGAGAAATATCTTAAATAAGTTTGTCAAAGTCCTAAAATTACTAAAACTGAAAAAAAATCACATAATTACTAAGATAAACTAAAATTTAAATGAAAACTGAAAATATAAAAATTCTATATATTAACATACCATGAAAACTGAAAATATACAAATACATCAACAAATACATAATAGTACATGAAGAAACTAAAATACCAATGTCCTGTACCTGCTTGTGGGTTGTCCACCTTGCATTCGTCGCCTTCTGTTTTAGACAGGACGCAGGCTGAAGCGGTGAACCACTCAAACTCATAGATGCAGCCATCACTGGACATGCTCCTCAGGACTGGAGCGCTCTCAACATCCCCAGGCTTACACTTCAGAGTGATGATGGTTTTCACTCTCATGTTCTCCCCGCATTTGTCTCCATTAGTGTAAATGAGTCTGATGTCATCCCCCTCTGCTGCCTTTTGCGGAGAAATCAGGAATTTGCCCAAGTTCATAGTTTTCCCAGTGCCTAAGAGAAGACAATTTGGGTTCGAATGAAATGTCCTGAGTAAGATGGAACAGAAAAAAGGTTTCATTTATATCTAGGATATAATCTCTAATGGTGCACTGACCTACTGCACATATTGCTGCGTCCTCAGGGCAAGATCTGGTCTCCTCGTCTTGGATGATTTTATGACAAACATTGATCAGCTTTCCCATTTCCTAAGAGAAGAAAATTTGGGAGAGAATGAAACGTCCCGAGTAAGACAAAACTGAAAAAAGTTTTTATATTTATATATATATATATATATATATATATATAGAGGAAATAATCTCTAATGGTGCACTGACCTACTGCACATATTGCTGCATCCTCGGGGCAAGATCTGGCCTCCCCCTCTTGGATGATTTTATGACAAACATTGATGTAAAAACGTTTCTTATCAGACTCTGCTGCCTTGGCGCCCACAGCCTCCCAGTTTTGAGATCCCTCGGATTCTGAGAGAAAAACATTTACAATAAGCAACATGAGGTGCTGGTACAATTACTGTTTGAAAAGTTTACAGAAACTTTCATATTTTAGAAAACAGGTTTCAAAGTACGAGCCTGAGATAATATTTTATGGCCCATCAAATGCTAATGATTTATCCTTTAATCCAGCCTGCAATTTTTTTTATATTCAAACGAGATTTTCCACTTACTACATTTTTTGGTTTGGCCTTTTAATGTTACTAATTTCAGTCTGGTCCTCACACAAAGTGCTAAGTATTTTTATAGCGCGTTTTTTTTCTATAAGCTGAATGAATATTTTTGGAGGGTTCCACAGAAATTTTCTTTCTTTTTTTTAGGCGAACTTTTCTTTTAGAAATTAGGCAATTGTTTGGAATGGTGAAGTAAAAATAAATAAATAAATAAATAAATAAATAGGCATAGATTAGTCGGCAAGATTATTTAAAAAAAATTTAATTACCATGTTTATTCAGCTAGGATGATTTAAATGGATCAAAAGTGACTGTAATAACTAGATATGTAATAAGATATGTATAATGGTAATCATACAAATTATATTACAAATAAATACTGTTCTTTGAACTCTCTATCCTTCAAAAAACTCTGGGGGGAAAAAAATTTTTCACAAAAAAATTAAGCAGAACAACTGCCTTCAAATTACGTTTAAAAAAACATTCAAATAGACAAGTTTTCATTTTTAAATTGTAATTTCACAGTATTAAATTTTTTTTTATCTAATAAATACAGCCTTGGTGAGCATAAGAGACTTCTCTTAATAAACATTCAAAAATCGACCCTAAACTTCATAGTGTATTTATTTACTTGTCATTAAATAACTAAAAATAAATCATGAAAATAATAATAAGAAAAAAAGTTTTCATGATCAATCTTTGCCTCCACTTCCCAGAACACAAGTCATTCTGCTCATCTCTACCTGGGTAGCGCGTAAGAGGCGACAGATCATAACGCTTCTTCTTGTGGTCTGTGACTTGACACAGCAGATCTTCCTTCTCCTTCACACATGCGTACGCAGTCTGCCAGTCAAAGTAATACGTGCAGTCAGACTCTCCCGTAAAGTTCGGCTTGCCATACTCTGCAAACCACAAGTCAGCTGTGAGTGAAACATTTTGAAAACCAAATTTCCAACACGAAACAAAGTCATCTAGGTCACATTGTTGCATTTCCTTCCCATTCAAATAAACTTCCACAATCAGTAGCAGGGTTAAAAGAGCAGCGCTGTGTTCTCATCAGCACGTGACTTGACCAGTTACTATGAGAGAGCTGCACGATTCTGGATAAATTGAGAATCACAAAACAATGTGTGACAAAATATTATTGCTGCAGTCTATTTAAAAGTGTTTAATTAATTTGAATGGATTTTAATATACATTATCAGTCAAAAGTTTTTGAACAGTAAGATTTGTAATGTTTGTTAAAGAATTATCTTCTGCTCAGCAATGCCCCCTGCGTTTTTTTTTATCCAAAATACAGCAAAAGTAGTAATATTGCGAAATATTTGTACAAGTTAAAATAACTGCTTTCTATTTGAATATATTTCAAAATGTAATTTATTCCTGTGATCAAAGCTGAATTTTCAGCATCATTACTCCAGTCACATGATCCTTCAGAAATCATTCTGATATGCTGATTGCTGTTCAAGAAACATTTTTTTATTATCATTTTTCAGGATTCTTTGATGAATAGAAAGATCAGCATTTATCTGAAATAAGCTTTTGTAACATTATACACTATGACTATACCATTCAAAAGCTTGGAGTCAGTATTTTTGTATGGGGGGGGTGGGGGGATTATATAAATTAATACTTTTATTTAGCAAGGATCCTTTAAATTGATCTTAAAAGTACGATAAAGACATTTATAATATTACAAAAGATTTCTATTTCAGATAAATGCTGTTCTTCTGAACTTTCTATCAAAGAAACCTGAAAAAAATCTACTCAACTGTTTTCAACATAATAAATGTTTTTTTTAACAGCAAATCAGAATATTAGAATGACTTCTGAAGGATCATGTGACACCTATAGACTGGCGTAATGATGCTAAAAATGTAGCTTTGAGATCACAGGAATAAATTACATTTTAAAATATATTCAAATAGAAAGCAGTTATTTTAAATTGTAAAAATATTTCAAAATGTTACTGTTTTTGCTGTACTTTGGATCAAATAAATGCAGGCTTTGTGATCAGAAGAGACTTCTTTAAAAATATATTCAATACACCAATTTTTCATATTGATGTTATGAAAAAGTTGTTTGAATCAATGATTCAACGACTCACTCATAAACCTACTTCACTTGTTTCATTACTGGATGAATCAGCGTTTTTGAACAATTCTCTTGAATGAATAATTCATTCAATGACAAATACATTTTTAAGTCACTTTTCGCTACCTAGTGGCGAAACAATGCAATCGACATAAAAGTTATTTGAAGCGTAGTTACATTCAAAAGGGGATTTGCTTTATTTTGATTGCTGCCATAGACATCCATATTTATATCTGAACTATAAACTTTCACCCCAGTATTTCTGTGATAATATGAATGAAAGACAGAAATAATACTGTGTAGTTGAAAAGACAGTTTGTGAAGATGCTTCTTAACCAAACATGGCAAGTAACTGCTCTCTCTGTGTCAGCGTCAGTGCGAACACAGATATGAATGATCCGGTAAGACTTGTCAAAGGTTTAACAGACTCGGTTGTCATTTAGAAATGAGATCGCGTGGGTGTCTGAATCGAGATCGCGATCTTTTAACGATTAACCGTGCAGCTCTACTATGAGATGAGTCATTGTGTCACTCACCAGCCGTTGCATTGCACTCAAAGTTAATGATGGTCATGCGCTGGAATCCAGTGCTGCATCTGCTGCCGTCTGGGTAGATTAGCGTGAGATCACCATCTGAATACCTTAAGATATAAAAGAAAAGGATTACGACTGCTCAACAATTTACATTTTCACTGGGTGAATCAGTAACACAAGCTAAGGCGAACCTCAGAGTTTGGTTCTGGAATCTCCCAGCAATCTTCTTCACATCACCCGTGTCCTTGACTTGGCAGGCAGACACGTAACCTTTGACATCACTACACAGTCCAGCATTGGTCTTCTCACACACGTTCAGATAGAAGATATAGGTGTCATTGCCATTTTTGGCCTCAGCCATATAGGGTGTGCCTGAAGCTAAGGATAAACAAAATATGAAGAATGGTAAAGCATTATATTTGTAATATAAATAAATATAATACTCGATCACATCAAGGATGCACCACAACTATACGTACTTGTTATTGAAGAATGGTTTTGTGTTTTTGCTAAACTGTATGAAGTCCTGGGAACACCTTAACGCATGTTTCATGATGTTTACAGTGAGTTTTAGTATACTTGTTCTCAATGTTCTTGTTCTAGTTTGCCTTCAGTGGGAAAAACAAACTCTATATCTAACAAACTGCCGTGTGATTTATCCAAGTACCAAAACAAAAGAGTATGATGGAAACACCATGTTATTTCAACCAAGTACCATGCCAATGTCTTGCTTTGCATTTTTTTTTTTTTCACTGAGAAGAACCATGGAAATACCATGTTTTTTTTGGACGTTTTTAGACATTTTACCATGGTCATCTCTAAAGTTCAATGAAGTAACATGTAAATACCACAGTAAATTAATATGCGTCAATGCCATGGTATTAGTGTTACTTTAGTATTTTTTATATACTATTACAGTATTTATTAATATTTTAAATGAGCTTTAATTTTAAGTTTTAGTAATTTTGTTATGTGCTTTTGTCAATTTGTATTTTTTTTTTGATGTAGCTTTAATGTATTTTTTTCAGCTTTAGTATGTCATTTTAGTACTTCAAAAATGTTTTAATTTATTTTATTTCAGTTAGTTGGCAAAATGTTACTATCACTTAAGTTTAAGTCAAGTCAAGTCACCTTTATTTATATAGCGCTTTTAACAATACAAATTGTGTCAAAGCAACTGAACAGCATTAATTAGGAAAATAGTGTCAATAATGCAAAATGACAATAGTTAACACTCATTTTTCAGTTAAACTTCATCATTGAATTCAGTGACGTCATCATCCAGCTCAGTTCAGTTTAAATAGTATCTGTGCAATCATTTGCAATCAAGTCAACGATATCGCTGGAAATGAAGTGTCCCCAACTAAGCAAGCCAGAGGCGACAGCGGCAAGGAACCAAAACTCCATCGGTGACAGAATGGAGAAAAAACCTTGGGAGATACCAGGCTCAGTCGGGGGGCCAGTTCTCCTCTGACCAGACAAAACCAGCAGTTCAATTTCAAGTTTTCATTTAATATTTATCTAATATTTTATTTTATTTCAATTAACATAAATTACTTTTAATATTCCCACTGTACAATGACACTGGGATATCTATGGTTTGTTCAGTTAGTCATTAAACACCATATCAAATCCATCATCACACCATTCTTTCCACAGAAACAACATTTACATCATTGCCTCTTACTAAACTAATAGAGTTAACTCACGGTTGTGTGTCAGGGGAGTAAGGTCAATGGAGATGTCGTGCTGTTTGCTGGTCAGCGTGCAGCTTTGACTCTCCAGGTAATCTCTGTGGCAGGCGTACTCAGTCACCCACTCAAACTCATACCGACAGTTCAAGTTGCTGATCATCTTAGGGTTACTTCCCTGATAAACCATTGAGAAAACTGTGAGATGACCGAGTATAGTAGGTATACTGCAATGAAATGAAACACTAGGCATCTTCTTACCGCCTGCCTTGCGGATGGACAAATGAATGTAATCGTCACTGCTGGACTGTGGCCATTACAGAAGGCTGGGCTTTCTTTGACTCCCTCGTACCGCAGCCTTAGTCTGAAAAAGAGAGTATCAGTTATGCTGCTGCTCCAGTTTTCTACATTGATAGTAAGTGTTTCTTGAGCACCAAATCTGCATATTGCAATGATTTCTGAAGGATCATCTGACACTGAAGTAATGGCTGCTAAAAATTCGGCTTTGCATCACAGGAGTAAGTTACATTTTAAAATATATTAAAATAGAAAACAATTATTTGATGATATAATAATGTTTCACATTATTACTGTTGGTGAGCATAAACGTACCAATCGCAAACTTTTGAATGGTAGTGTAAAAGCATCAGCCTAATAACTAATTAGCTATTAAATTAGCACATACTTGTCATTTGAGAGCAGCTCAAGCTGATGAACAGGCTGACCCATATCGAAGGAGCCGTCGCCAGAGGTGAGACAGGCTGCAGATCCCTCGGGACACAGGCTTCCAGCACGGTCTGGACGGACAAACATCATCCAAGTTATTTGCGTTGCACTTCCAAATGCTTTAGTTGTTTAAATAATAACCTGCTCGGACGCTTTGCAGATTGTTTTGTGTGATAAAGCAGCTACTGTATATAATCAAAACGTTTGTTGACTGGGCAAAACTCTTATAAAGCCCATACACTGTGTCCAAAAAAATAAATAAATAAAAGTTTACAGAAACTCACTTAGACTTCTGCATATATTAATGTAGAAATCAATTTCATCATCTGGGTCGTCAACCAGGTAGCCATCTGAGAGTTTTATCAATGGGTTGAGGTCATGCTTCTTTCCATCCGAGTCAAAGACATAGCAGGGGACCTTTAAAAAGAGATCAGCAAATAATGCATTGGGAGGTTTTTTTTTTTTTTAACACCACTCAAGCCATTTCCTGTTTGTTGTAGCATAAATAAGATATTAGGCAAAATAGGCAAATAAAATTTACACTTTGTGAAAATGTTACTGGCGCTTGGATTAGCATAATAATAGAATAATAGGAAAAAAAAGTTGTTTCCCTGAAATTTACAAAACTAATATTTTATTCCAAATCGAGTAGATAATTAAATAAACACTGCGCCGATTTTTACAATAGTTTAATTTTTTTTTTTATTGTTAATCATTCTTTATGCAGATTTTGCATTATTCAAGTTTATTTAGAAATTCACACTGTCAAAATGTTTTGTTCAAGGCTGATGAGTTGAATTTTTTCTCACACTGAGAACAACTGAAACAGCCAAACACACACACTTAAACATTCACACCTTCCTCCACGTTAACGCTCTAACAGAAATGTCATCACGTCTCATCACCTCTACTCACCTCCTTATGTGGTCTAAATTTCTCACGTCTGCAGGCGGCATACGTCCGCCATTCAAAGTAATGCACACACTCAGAGACAGTAACAAACTCAGGTGTGCCCTGTAAAGAAAAAAAATCAGATGTTATCCATAATGTGTGAAAATTATTGGAAATAATGAAAATGTGAAAAATAAATGTTTGCATATAAATAAATAAATATATAAAAAAATTAATATATATATAAATACACACAGAGCAATAACCACAAGCTTTTTTTTTTCCCAGCAAGCTGGTAACACAACAAATGCTGAATGTTACTGCAATAAACTAACACACTCTATATGCAGCTGGACTTTAGTAATAGAAATAAAGTCAAATGTCATTTGTCAATGCACAGCTATGTCGAGCACAAGAACAACAGCCATAATACGTTTGCTTGCCTGTATTCAAACCAAAGTCAACTAAAGTTTACCAGCACATACAAATCAGTAAATGTCTCTGTGCCACCCAACAAAGCAAAAATATTACAGCATGTGATCTGGAGAGGTTAGAAATTCATAGGCCAAATGTCTAGCAGTGCACAACTCATGGGAACAAATAGCATGAGAAGATGACCTAATAAAAACGCACCAATGTGAAAAAAGGTTCTAAAAACATGCCAACTGGAGCCAGAGAAACTACAGCTGACACTTTAGGCCGCTGGAAAACATTTAGCATGCCATGCGTGGAGAAAAAGAATACTAGTGTACTGCACAATATTATACATCATATTAATTTTTTTTTAACTGCTTAAAAAAAACAAAGCACTACATTGTCATGACTTGACCTCAATTTGTTGTTTTATATTAATTTAGTGTGTGCCACTCAATTACTTTAGTAAAATATGAATAAAGAAAAAATTCTCACATGTTTGTGCACGTATGACTGTAAAATGATCTTATTGCAGTCATCAAATAATGAATCAAGAAAAACCAAAATTGCAGGTGACATTATTTCTGGTTCATTCATGATACTCGATATGGAAGGTCATGTCAAGCCCATTGCATTGTGGGATACATCTGCTTTGACAACAAATTTGAGCAATTGTTTTCCGAGCATTTAAAAAAAAATGCATATTGCACACAGTGTGCACACTGACTGCATACTGAAAACATAACTAGAAAGCAGTCTAGTAAAACGCTATTCTGTTTTTCATTCAACTGCTCTGTTCAGGATGTGTTAAATGTTTCGAGAATGCTTTTAACTTTTATTAAGACGGCAAATATAGTTGATGTGATTATGATTTATGCACATGGTGGAGCCTGAAAATTTTAACTACTGCCATTTTAAATACTGTCACTTTGTACTACTGCACCTGCTGCTAGATAACTTTGACCTACTTACTGTGAAACACAAAGATAGGACTGCAGGAACACAAGATAAAGAATACCAGGATATGCGAGCGAGTGTATACACACACTAAAATGAATGCAAACACTTTCAGATGCATCAACACTATTGTGTGTGAAACACACATTACTGGCCCGGAAAGCCCCATAACGGATACACACCAACCACCAAAGTGTGTGACACTGAGAACCAGTACGACTATAATTACCACAATCAACACAGCATGAAACACTACATAAATAGACATTACACAACGGTGTTTGGATGTTTTTCTTACTACGGTACAAAATAACTTCTGTACTCTATGTAACAGTGCTGAAAGCCGCTCATTATGAATATAAGCACACAGATCCTATCAGCATGATCAACATTTTGCAAGTTGCCTTACTTTGTCATATGATCAAATGGTTTGTGATGCAATATCTCCAGTGTTCGTTCTGACAACAAGTGAAATGGATCCCTTTATTTAAATCTAGGGCTAACAGTTACCTCAGAGCCACTATTGGTCAGAGTGTTCAGTTGATAGGTTTGTGTCATATGGAGGTCAGCTGACTAGTTGGATAAGACCAAATAAACAAGCACTCTGTCTGTGCTCTGTCATGCAGCTCTCGCTTATGAGAGCAATGACCATATAACAGCCCTGAGTTGCAGGGTTGTTATCTACTGCGTAGACAAAACATGAAGTATTTATCATACTTACTTCCTATAAAAAGTTTTAATTTTTAACCTGAATATCCAGACTAAGCAAAAAAAAAAACAATCACTTCTTTCTTTGACCAACCCCGAGCGTTTGGGGTGACTTGACTCAATAGGAAATGGTCTCAATCGCATGACCTAAACAATGAAAGAGTGAATCTTGCATGAAAACATGTTAATGTCACATTTCACCCTAAACTTTTAAGAAAAACAGAAAGTTTATATATTTTTATACAATATATTCAAATATATACACTAACACTATCAATCAAAAGTTTTCATTCAGTATTTCTTAAGGATTTAATAATTTTATTCAGCAAGCATTAAATGGATCACAAGTGTCAGTAAACACATTTATTATTTTATCATTTATAAAGATTTTGATTTCAAATAAAGGCTGTTCTTTTGAACTTTCTATCCATCAAAGAACCCTAAAAAAATGTATCATGGTTTCCATAAGACTATTAAGCAGAACAAATGTTTTCAACATTTGAATAAGAAACATAAGAAATGTTTCTTGAGCAGCAAATCAACATATTAGAATGATTTCTGAAGAATCATGTGACACTGAAGACTGGCATCACAGGAATACATTACATTTGAAAATAAAGTTATTTAATTTAACATTATTACGGTTTTTAAGAAATCATACATATTGCATAAATAAAATAAAATCTAGGACCATTAAGACGGCAGTGTCTCATTATTTAATAATGCAAAATGCAATGTAAATTGGCAAACTTACACCATAATAACCAACAAATCAATGAGAATTTAGAGAATCTGAGAATTGTTTTCTTATACAACGTTGGTGATGGTGAAACCAGTGCTACTCTCACAGTTAGTGTCATTATATATCCTAATTAATCAAATAATCAAACAATCAATTTTCTAATCAACATACAGTATAACTGGTAATCATTATCTCGTGACAGAAAGCGGAATATTTAGAAAAAACGTTGAGAAAATGAATATTATTCAATATAAAATCAAATGTATGCTATATTAGAGAAAAGGAGTAACGTACAGGTTTTTAACGATTTTGTTTTATGAACATTGCTGTTGCAGTTTGGGTGTACATCATGCAACATTGGCACATCGATGCATTGCTCTTACCCACTGACTGGAACTGGTCACTCTTCAGCTTGTGGGCACAGACCGCGCTTCCTTTTCCACATTCTGTTTCCGGAGAAGAATCACAGAGCTTCAAAGTGTATGTCACATTGCTGTCTTGGTCAATGGCCTCCCATTTGTAACTTCACACAGACAAAAAGAGAGACACACAATTTCAGCTGACAATATCCATTTGCAAAACCAGCTCAGTGCCTAAATGAATGCATTTCTTTGTCTCAGGTGAGACTAAATATCTGTTATGGTTTTATTAGGTCCAGGTACATAATGCATCCAGGCTAAAGGGCCACAACTATCATTCAAAAAAATATAAAGCAGACCAGATCATATCTAAACACATACAATTCTTTCTAAACCACTGTTTGCATGTTATCCATAAGGGTTTGCCAGCAATGATTAGCATTATGTTTATTTAAGATCTCACCTGCACAGATCCTTGTACCATGGGCTGTCATCCGACCCCACTGCTGATGATACACACTGAAGCAGTATGAAAGTTAACAAACCAGTGGCAGAGATTCCGCAAACCCGCGCAGGACCCATATTTTAGACTAGGAAATAAAAGAGTGCGCACAGTCCGACATGATACAGCAGTCCTTTCTGATTACTGATCATTACCCGTGTAGCAGGAACCACTCACAGTCACATGACGCATGACATGTGGGACGTCACGTGGTGCGCTCCGCTCGAATAAGTAGATTGGCGTCAGCACGGAGAGGACCGTCCTAAATAGGCGTGGCTTCGCTTTTTTCCTTTTCTTTTTACTGTCGTCAAAGTCCCTTTCAAGGCAAGCCTGTTCACTCGGCGGCCATATTTGCAACGCATCCGGGCAGTAGGGATGGCCGATATACCCCTTATTTTGTTTTCGATACGATACCGATATTTTTCAAGGCAGTATCGTCGATATCGATACCGATACTTCTGCACTAAACTTTTAAATTATGACATTTATTAAATTACTAAGAGTAAATGGGTAATGAAAACCACTTAACTTTATGTTTAAAACGCATTTTAACCCGTTTAATCCCAAATTTTTCCCAGACATGAAAATATCTAAATGATGTGTCATTAGTAACCCTTTGAAATAAGTTAAATAAACAAAACCACTGGTAAATAAAACACACCTTAGTATCGATATTTTTTGTTTGAGTATCGATACTCGCATCAGTATCGATATATCGATACTTCGGATCGATACGCCCATCCCTACCGGGCAGCTCAAACAAGCTGAATGGGGGAATCCTGAAATCTCAAAAACTGCTCTATGAACTCAAAATTAAATTACATATTTCAAATCAGCAACATAATCTGAAATGAACTGCCCCATGAATGTTGTTTCTTATGCTCAAATAGCGTTAAAAAGCTTTTTTTTTCAGGGCCATTATCGAAAAATAGACCCCTGACCATGATCATCACATACTCAGACTGTCGTATATTTGTGATAATGCTACCTATCAAAAAAATAAATCTAGTTTAGAGTTGATAATTTTTTTTTTATCTTACTCTTAAGAGTATCTTAAAGATATCTATTGCACTGTAGAAAACGTTGAATATCTAATAATAATAATTATTATTAATCTTCAATAAAAATGTTGTTTACGGTGTTTAATTATCTAATCTATAACGACAATTTAACATCTAAGTGTATGATAGCTCTTTTTAACTTTTGTTAATTTGTACAATGGGAAATTTAGACAAATTTATTTCTCTCAATGTGACGATTTATCAATCAGAATCAAATATTTGAGATCATTTTTTAAATTTAATTTATTTATTAAGTATCTCAGCTCTCCTCTCTCTGATGACTAGGATGGACCAATCACAGGGGTTTGTAATTCCTGCAACAACTATCTTTAAAACATATAAATTACAGCGATTATATAAATGTCTCTCTTCAATAAGACAAACATCCAGAAACGTCTTACAGCTACAAGGTCTGACAAGTTTGTAATTTTTTTTTTTGAAGACTGGTTATAACTTTAATTAATAACTTTAATTCAGTTACATAGAAAAGTAGATTATTCTAAATTGAATCCGAAAAATAAGACTGATTAGACTTGGTTAACTGCTTGTTGGTCAGAGTCAGACTACACAGAGAGGCTAAATTTAAAGGGGTCATATGATGCGATTTCAAGTTTTCCTTTCTTTTTGGAGTGTTACAAGCTGATTGTGCATAGATAAGATCCCTGAAGTTGCAAAGACTAAAGTCTCAAAGCCAAAGAGATATTCTTTATCAAAGTTAAGACTCTGCCACGCCCCCCTAAAATGGCTCGTTCTAACACGCCCCCACATATCTACCTCACTATGTGGGAATATTTGCATAATGCCGCCCAAATGTTCATGCAAAGAAAGAAGGCGTGGTTTCAGTAACCGCAGTTAGTGTTGAAGCAGCCGTGTCAGGGAGACGCTGTGTTTCTAGGTGAAAGCAAAAGCACTTTATTTGGCCTTCCGAAAGTAGATGCATTTAGGAATCTTTAAGATGACTTACAACAGAACAGCAATGCATTTTATGGATGACCGTTTCATGAACCTTTCATCATCCCTGTGTCTGTCACGAGACTCTGTTCCCCTTTCGGGCTCTGTCTTTACATTTATTTTGAAAGATGAAGCTCGCGATTATGGTAAGGGGCGTTACATTTACGACGTTCGGCCAATCACAATGCACTGGGTCAGCTGGCCAATCAGAGCAGACTGCGCTTGTCGGAAGGAGGGACTTTGTAGAAAACGAAGTGTTTGAGAGAGGCGGGGCATAGAGGACCTACAATAATGTACAGTATTTGAAAAATAATGTTTTTTTTAACATTAACGCATGACAACATATTCTGTTACACCAAATACACAAAATAATTATCTTTAAAAAAGCATCATATGACCCCTTTAAGCAACTGGCCCCAGATTAGTGTTGCTCAGTGTATGTTTGAGCCACCATGCGCCCCCTCGTGGACGATTATTTTGTTTCATCTGAAACATTTAAAACCTTGTGATATGTGCCATCCAATAATTGCCAATGAGTCATTGTTACAAAAAAAATGCATGAGTATGTCCAGTTTAGCTAAAAATGCTGTATTCCACATAGGACAATATAACATTAATGAAGCCAGTGATGTGTAGATGTAATTAAAACCACCAAGAAATGTATGATCGTAATACTGTAATAGCTATAATGGTGTGTAATAACCATGTAATTACAGTCAGGATGGCCGAGCGGTCTAAGGCGCTGCGTTCAGGTCGCAGTCTCCCCTGGAGGCGTGGGTTCGAATCCCACTTCTGACAATAACCTTTTTTCCACAGCTCCTACACAACATCTGAAGAGTATCTTTTTATTGTGTGTTCCAACAGAACTAGAAAGAACATTTTCACTCACAAAAAAACAACACTGGGTTAAACATCACAATCAAACAGAGGTCAAATGTCAATCTTTTTAATTACTAAATAAAGTTTTGCTGTTCAGAACTTAAAGCCAGCATAGCCAACACAGCCATCAATAAACTGACTGTATATTTCATCAGTCACATGTCCATTTATAGATAAATAAGACCTGCCAAAAAGCTGGAAATCCAGTCTTTAGTTCTAAAACTAGATTTTTTCATCAAAAATAATATGATATAGAGTTTCATGGTTAAAATCCTACGATTTTAAGATCTATAATGTTTGAACAATACAAATTGTACTCCATAAAACAAAATGCTCCATTTCTACAAAACACACTTATAGAACATCACTACTGAATCAAAAAAATGAAAATAAACAATTAAATCAAGCCATTCCAAAGCTGGACTGTTCTTTAAGTGCAATATCGAGTGTAACTCGCCAGCTTCTCTGTTCTGAAATAAACCAATTGGAACTCAATACTCAAAACTCTACATACTCAATATTACAAAAAAAACAAACAAAAAAAAAGAATCTAAATTGTAATACTTACGAAGCATAGGCCGTTTCACATCAGCTCACCTAAGAAATAAAAAACAAAAAAAACTTAAGCCACAAGTTATTTTCTTGAATTAAAAAAATAAGTAGTTGCATATAACAGAAACGGGTAAATCTTTAATTAGTTCAAATGTGGTCTACAATTCCTGGTTACTTCAACCACTGTTGAATATAATGACTATTTTTTTAAATATCTGAATACTGTAAAGACTTTGTCTATGTGAATCATTACTTAGCTGAACAGTGAAATTCAGAAATGATCTATGCATAGAAATTTATTAAACACTACCAGTCAAAAGTCAAGTGGACACACTTGATTTTATATTTATATTTAGAATTTATTTCTTGAATCATTTTACTCTATATGGCCCAAGATATTTTTTTCCAATATGATCTATGACCTGTAGGTGACACTATCACCAAACTTTAAATACTGCTCAGAAGAAAGCACTGTAGCAATGACACATACTAAGCTTTGTTTTAATGACAAAGCACTGCAAAAATACAACCTAATTGTTTTTTTAGTATAGTCAACAGTCAACTTGACTGACTCCGTCAACTGCGTAGTCAGAATCATTACTTTGTGATTCAGTAACTGTTGCAATAAATAACTTTTTTTGGTCTGAAAATCATGTAAGCTAGCTAACTTTTAAATTAAACATGTTTTAACAACAGCAGCACTACAACTCAATTTACAGTATTTGAGCAGTGTTGGGGAAAGTTACTTTTAAAAGTAATGCATTACAATATTGCGTTACTCCATAAAAAAGTAACTAATTACGTTACTTAGTTCCATTTTATGGAAAGTAATGCGTTACGTTACTTTTGCGTTACTTTTTAAATCTGGAAAGGGCTTGCTTGTTTGCTTTTAAAATAAGAAAGTTCAATTTTTGGCAAATATAAAAGCCTTTTCACACCAAAAGTGAAATGAATAAGCCTCAAGCTGAAGGGAAAGTAAATTTACGTCCGTACAGTAGAATGCAGAAGAAGAAATTTCAACACACACAAATGTTTCTGCCCTATATTATAAAATAATATGCAGTAACATTTATATTTACATAATATTTACAAAATAATCAATTTGAAATACAACATTAGAACTTAAACAAAGAAAACTATATCTGCAGAAAAAAAACGTCTGTTCTATAATCCTGTTAAATTATTTCAACCAGAGAGATTGTTGAAACCACTGTAACCATCTAAAAGGTACCTTTCTTCAGTATTTAACCCCTAATTAAGAATTTAGTAAGCGTGTCCAAACATTTGACTGGTAGACTATGTACTGCAGATCATAAAGACAGAAAAGAAAGTTAAATGAATACAATAGATCATAGCTGGTTTATCATCATTCTCACTCACATTGTTTGATAACTGATGTACTAAGCGTTGCCCGCTCCGCAGGTCCAAAATCTTCACTCCTGTTCAAAGGGTGTGCATTTTGCTCCCCAACAGAATCTTGAGATGACTTTTGATCAAACATGGACTCCTTTGAAAAGAGTGGTTGAGAACATTCGGCTTTGCTTGTGTGCTCAGTTATCATGGATAAAACATTCACACTGCTGGTGAAGTCTTGTTTAGGCTCTCTATTGAGTCCTAGCTCTTGCTGAAACCTGATTCCAAGCATATTATCGATATACATGGCATGATCAGCATCTACTAACTCTTTTGCGAGATTTCGCTTTCCAGTGACAATGTCAACCTCCCACTGTGTCTCAAAAACATGCTGTCTGAAACGTATCTGAAGGTTGCTATGACACATACAGTTCTGGAAGAAAATGATGGCCTCATCAGACCAGTCCTGGCCTTTGGGCTTAACTCCCCTCAGTAAACAATGGTAGGTGACTTTAGGTAATCTACTGAGCTCCTCTGGAAGTTTTTTTAGCTGGCCGACATCCTGCTGAGACAGAACTACATACTGCCCATAGTCAACCAAGTTCATGAGTACCGATGTGGAATCGCACTGCACAATCTTTGCCCTGCACCATTTTTTCTTCTCCGTTGATTTCACCAAACAGCTCGCACCTGGAACAAAATGAACCTCTGGTAATGGCGCCAGCACTTCGGGAAGATTCTCAAGAATGGCAGAGATAGTATCTACAATCAAAAGCAGGTCTTCAAGAATGACGTAAAATTCAGACGGGGTTGTGACTGCTGCTGCGAATCCTTTATATTCAAAGTTCATTTGGACAGGGGCCTGGAACAGAGTCTGTGGTCGATCCAAACTGCTCTTTGAAGACGTGTCTGGGAAGCAAGGATGGTCGTCAACAACAAGCAACTTTTCACTTTTCACTGTCTCGTTGTCTTTCACATCTTGCAGAGCAACGCTAACAGGTGACTTAGAGGTTTCAAGGTCCTTAGCATTATAAGGAGAAACATTTTCCTGCAACGTACTTGAATTTTTAGTCACTGAAATGCTTGTCACACATGGTGATTGCGAGAGAAACTTTCTTTTTCTTCCTCTCTTTCTCAAAAACTCTTTGGTTTTGATGCATGTCGGTAAGAAAGTGGCTACTTTCTTCATTTGCTTTGTTGCAACTGTCTCATTGTTTCCAAGTTTGGATTTGCGTTGTTGTGTGTATGACTTGGTCTTTTGCTGGAAGGTTATAACTGCTTTAGCCTTGTGGATGTAAGAATCTTTTTCATTTTTGCTCTGGGACACTTTTGGAAATTTGTCTTGACTCGTCAAATCTACATCTTTGCTCTGATCACCATCAAACTTTGATTCCCCATGCACATGGCCATCCTCAACAATCTCGATCCTCACTTCCCATGAATTTTCAAGCTTTCGAATGAATTCAACCATTAAAGGCTTACCAACTGCTTCCTTGATAAAAGAGTCATGGTTTTCAAAAGAGTAATGTTTTGCAAGCGTGCATGGAGTGCTCAATCTAGGCTGAGACAAAAACGTTTTGGATAGCATGTGAACATTCTTCCTGTCGACAGTTGCATTATTGCCGTAATCAATAAACTCGACTGCTAAGTGGCCACAGTATGATGCGTTGGTGACAACAGCTCTGTACAAAGACAAGTCTTCTTCATATTCAGCCACAACAAGGTCCCCTACTTTTAGTTCGGTTTCCAAATTTTTCAAGTTATCCTTGAAGACAGTGCTGTTTATTTCCTCACCCATCTGAAGGATGTTTGATTCATCTTCTTCCATCTGGACAAAGAAGCTTCTAACAGAATTGCAATGAGAGATGAAACCCACACCCTTAGAACCTGGTTTCATTTTGACAACAGGAAGATCCCAAATTTTTGGCAAGCTCTGATGAGGCTGCATCACTTTAAGAGAACAGGGCGTGTCCTGCCTTACTGCTTTTATTGGTACTTTGCGTTCTGCTTTGGGAGATTTTGTGGGTTTTGGAGTTTGCTTATCAACATGTTTGGTTTTACCACGTCTGCTCACTTTGGAGTTCACTTTACTGTTTGAAACGTTAACATTGGCTGCTTCTTTGAGGGAATATAAGGCAGGTCTGCTGACTGCCGGATCATGTTCTTCCACACCCTGAGTTGACATGAGTTCTTTGACTTTTTCATTGACATGCACATTTCCATCATAAAGATCACAAAAAAAATGTCCATTGTTGTCCCTTGAAACAAACTTGGCACAGAAGGATTTGTTGAGGATGTCAGTCTCGAGCCATGTGTTGACTTCTGGCAAATGTTCCCCCTCTGGAACATTTGAAAGACTGCATCTCAGAGCCTGCATTGGTGTCATCAATAAGTCAACTGCCGTTGTGGGAATTGGCATAACATTTGTTTTCTCAGAAATTTGCATATCACCGTAATCGACAAAGAACACACTCACATGCTGATGGGATTGAACAGGGTGCGTCAGAGCCCTGTACCATTTGCCGTCACAGATATATTTGGCCAGGCAAACATTACCGTTGCAGTCCTCACATGTCGCAGTCAAGAGCTGACCTTCTTCGGCAACTCTCTCCATCAGTGTATTAAGGATCTCTGTATTCCTGTCAAGCTGAAAATAGATTTCCCAAGGACTGCAAACATGAGTAACTTGTACCAGTTCCTCGCTTCCAGAAATTATGTTGAAAGAAGAGTAAACAAAGGAGCGAGGGTGGGCTGATGAGATTAGCTGCTTCGGAGTTTGCATTTCCTTTGCAATGCCTTTCTCTACGAGGTATGTGGTGGCCTGTTGAAGAGGTGTATGAATGGTGACCACATTAAGGAGACCTTTTCCTTGTTCATAAAGGTGGGAATGAATTCTGCATATACTGGGCGAACCCTTAGACACAAAATCCCTGAACAAATTGCATGCTTCTGCACTCCAAGAACTTCCTCCAACAGGTTCAATCAAGTTCAAAGTGCATCTATATGCTTGTTCATGAAGTTCAAGGAACTGTGGGGCAAGAGCTTGGATGTTTTGCCTCTTTTCCTGGATAACTATGCCAAAGTCGACCAACATCACATACAGTTTGTCATTTTTTTCTTCTAAACTGCATGCTCTATGCCATCGGTTGTCCTGCGGAGACTTTACAGCACAACATACTGCAGGCGACTTGAACGCAATTGTGTGCGTTTGGTAAAACGCCTGCATCTCTTCCATTAATTTATCCAGATCAAATTTTGTGCTTTCGTTTTGGCACCAAAAATCAGATGGAGAATTTACATGTGAGCAAATGACACTTAATTCAGATCCAGGCTTGTAATGCATCGGTTTGAAAGTGTCGGTGTAAACCTTCAGTTTAGGGGTCTCACTGGGAGTACATCTTTCAATGTGATTCTGTTGTTCACACTCTGGTTTCACATGCTTTGGATTGGGCCTAGAAGAAGTGACTTTGCAAAAGGTCACCACATGACTGTCCTTTCTCATTTTTTTCTTGCTCAGAGCATTTCCCTTATCTTTACATGACGTCTCCGCTTTAACAGATGCTAATGCCGGGTTGTATCTCCAATCCAGGGCCATTTTTGCTGTTGTCATGATGGTTGCAATGCTAGTATTATTTTCAGCTCCTCTCACAAAAAGATCAACAACATATTGGGCATTTTTCCTGTGAATGACATGAACCATCAAAGTTTTGTCTGATGTGACTTGCCTAAAGACGTTGGATGCTGTGGTTGTCCAGATGTCCTCAACTGGAACGACATGTGCTAAAGTACATTTCAGTGCAAATTCTGGTTGAATGGCAAACTTTCTGGGGAGCTTCTTGATTAACATGCTTGGCACCTTTTCAGTGTTTCCAAAGTCGATGAAGAAAACCTCAGCTCCTTTTTCCAAAGTATCTACTATAAGGGCCCTGTAGTAATGCATGTCTTTTTCATACATTGCACAGCAAAGTGCACCAGGCACTGGTTCTTCAAAAACCTCCTCATTCAACTGTAGTTTGTTGAAGTAATCAGTCATTTCTTTAGTCATGTTTTCAAAATCAGGATTTTGTTCTTTTGTCCTTATCCAGAAACGTTTTGGGCTCTGTACATGCACCACATAACCCTCAAAAAGAGAACCGCCAGGTATTGCTTCATTAGGAACTGAATCAGAAGTCTGGACTGCTTTCATCTCTGTTGCATACATCTCTGCAAGGACATTGTGGGGGAAGTTAGACTTGCTGTCAAAAACTTCACTTTCAAGCGGTTTAACTTCAGCTTGCTCCTCTGAGTGCTTCTCAGCATTGCTCAATGTGACCAAGTAGAAGTTCTGATCTTTGCGAAAGTCATCGATTTCAACCTCCAAAGCTTTACCTAGCAACCCAGTCTTGAGAAGCTCTAGTTGTTGGTTTTTAATGGTCTCATATTGTTCTTCGAAGCATGAAAGTGAGCATGGAAATGCCATGATTGGTGTTGAGAGGAATTCTGATGGTAGCTGAAGGATGTTTTCAACTTTAGCCGATTCACAATAGCCACTGTCGATGAACACAACTCGGACCTGAGAGTTGAGAGGGAGACATTGCACAAAACCTCTGTGCCATTTTTCATCTTTCCCTTTGACTGCACAGAGCAAGCCGAGATTTTCAAGAGGTTTACTGCTTAGGGAACCACTGTCTAATTCACATGCAAGTGCCAATTTGTTTGACATTTCTTGTAGGTCCTTGCTCATGGATGACAGTCGACAGTAGAATAATCTAGGGTTCACGGCTGCTGCTACAATAACTCTTGCTTTTCGACCAACTTTCAGCTTTGGGCCATTAAGTGACAGAATCTCTTCGAAGCCCAGCAGGCTTGAGGATTTGAGGCAACATTCTTGCCCTATTTGCTTTTCAATCAAGAGATCTGGGACAGATTCATTGCTTTGTGGAATCGGTTCCTCAATAAGCATCTCAACTAGTAGCAGAAAAGTACTAGTGTCCACATGTCTCCCAAGCCTCAGTTTTAACAAGTCACAATTAATGTCTGGAACCTCAAGTATGAGGACATGGTACGGCAGACGGGCGTGGATATATCCTTTGATCTGACTGCCTATCAAGGAAGAGAAATAACTCCCTGTCAAACAGTCCCATCGGTTCTGGACTGGCAGTATATTGGCAAAGAAACCGCAGACAATCTTTGGTGGGAGCATAAGCAGTGTGTCAGATATACAGGACAAATGGCTGGGCCCAACAATCAACACATCTCCATGGTCCAGCAAAAACACATGGAACAAATCCTTCTGGATGTTTTGGACTCTTCCTCTGTACCAGTGATCAGACACGACATCTTCAACCAGACAAAGTTCTCCAACTTTAACAGAAACTTTCGATTTCACAGCATTTTGTATTTCAACTTGAAGAATGTTGTAGTCCAGTTCACAAATGGTCATATATTGGCCCTGAAAGTGTACCAGTGTGTCCTCAGGACTGCAGTCAATGTGAGCCAGCTTCAGCTCCACAGGCCACAAAACACACGGAGCAGGGAGCTTTGACACCTCTTTTGCCCTAAAATACAGAAAATCTTGTTAGATTCCTTGTAAACGTTCTGAAATGTTTAAAGCATGTACTTTAAATCTGTGATCAGGTAAATGATAGCTGGCTCATGTTTTCACAAAATTGCAGTGGTGTTACTAAAATGGCATCCCGGTATGGGCATTTGGATGTGGCCAGGGCAATTAAAATCAATATGAGAAAAAAAAATACAAATAAAGTTTTGCCAGAAAAAATGATGCATGAAGCTTTACTCTCACAATGTAAAACAGGGGAAGTGAACATTTACAAATCATATAAGCCCACTTGCAGTATATTTTAAAAGAAAAAAAAAAGACAAAGCATGAGAGAAAGAATGTGTCATAGCAAATGTACAAGATATAACAAAAATTAATTAAATGAAAATACTAAAAGAATCTTCTTTTAATGTGCTGTGCATAATGTGCATATTTTTTGTTAAAGGACCCCTATTGTTGCAAGTAAGCTCAATAAACTAAGAACAAATTGAATGCTATATGAAACCTACATGAAAAATTACCTAAAATTAAAATGACCTAAAACTAAAATGAAAACAAATAAATAATTTTAATTAATAAACTTTAACCACACACAAATCATTGATAATAATTGTACTGTGGCTTTATAACAGGATAAATCACAGCAAAACATTAAAAGTTTTAAATTCCATGCCAACATCAACACTTATATCACATGCTAATAAATTAAGATGGCTGTTCAACAATTCCTGTATTAGATGCATGCCTTCAGCAATTATTTTCCCACATTTTCAACATTTTTATTTTGAATAAATACATTTAGGCTAATCGATCACTGTTGTTTGCTTCAGTTGCGTTCGTTACTATAGCAACAGTAGGCTCACAATGCATTGTGTTAAAAATCAAACAATCATTGTAAAAAAAAAAAATCATGAGAAAACAACTTTTATGTCATGTCGAGATCACAAGATATTTAAGTAATGATCACGAGAAAGCAAGAAAGAAAAATAATCATAATCCATGGCCTCTTAGGACTTCTGTAGAAGGAAGTCTTTTACAAAGTGGGGGAATAAAATCACGCATGGATTCATACTGTGCTGGAATATGTTTAACAAAGTTACGGTAATGCTCAATACAGCTGCATGTGTACAGCAAACACAACTACAACAGAATAGAAGACAACTAAAGTAAGAAATCAGTGAAGAAATTGAGTCTTGGGCATTCTTTCTACAAAGACCAGCATGCAAAGGATGTTTGGTAGTCCAGCACAATCTGGTCACATTTGTTTGAATGAAAACCAAATGCAAATCCAATCTTTTATTGGCAGGGCACTGCACACACATAGAAACGTCTGCATTAAATTAACATTTGCATTAATTTTTAATTGTTTTGTGAGTATCACAATGCTACGTTAGCTCCACATACTCATAAAACCCATCTGTTCAAATACAGATATATTGCTTTAGCTTGTATCAGGCTGCATTTGATTAATCTCTTTAATTAATTTTTTTTATCAATATTTACACTACAATAAAGCCAGTTTTACTATTGAATTCTAGTAACATAAGTATAGGGTCTTTGTAGGGCTACTCAAACAGCAATGGTTTGACACAAACATCTATAGACGCTGTATATTAAATAACTTAAAGGGGTCATATGATGCGATTTCAATTTTTCCTTTCTCTTTGGAGTGTTACAAGCTCTTGGTGCATAAAGAAGATCTGTAAAGTTGCAAAGACTAAAGTCTCAAATCCAAAGAGATATTCTTTATAAAAGTTAACACACGGAGCAGGGAGCTTTGACACCTCTTTTGCCCTAAAATACAGAAAATCTTGTTAGATTCCTTGTAAACGTTCTGAAATGTTTAAAGCATGTACTTTAAATCTGTGATCAGGTAAATGATAGCTGGCTCATGTTTTCACAAAATTGCAGTGGTGTTACTAAAATGGCATCCCGGTATGGGCATTTGGATGTGGCCAGGGCAATTAAAATCAATATGAGAAAAAAAAATACAAATAAAGTTTTGCCAGAAAAAATGATGCATGAAGCTTTACTCTCACAATGTAAAACAGGGGAAGTGAACATTTACAAATCATATAAGCCCACTTGCAGTATATTTTAAAAGAAAAAAAAAAGACAAAGCATGAGAGAAAGAATGTGTCATAGCAAATGTACAAGATATAACAAAAATTAATTAAATGAAAATACTAAAAGAATCTTCTTTTAATGTGCTGTGCATAATGTGCATATTTTTTGTTAAAGGACCCCTATTGTTGCAAGTAAGCTCAATAAACTAAGAACAAATTGAATGCTATATGAAACCTACATGAAAAATTACCTAAAATTAAAATGACCTAAAACTAAAATGAAAACAAATAAATAATTTTAATTAATAAACTTTAACCACACACAAATCATTGATAATAATTGTACTGTGGCTTTATAACAGGATAAATCACAGCAAAACATTAAAAGTTTTAAATTCCATGCCAACATCAACACTTATATCACATGCTAATAAATTAAGATGGCTGTTCAACAATTCCTGTATTAGATGCATGCCTTCAGCAATTATTTTCCCACATTTTCAACATTTTTATTTTGAATAAATACATTTAGGCTAATCGATCACTGTTGTTTGCTTCAGTTGCGTTCGTTACTATAGCAACAGTAGGCTCACAATGCATTGTGTTAAAAATCAAACAATCATTGTAAAAAAAAAAAAAATCATGAGAAAACAACTTTTATGTCATGTCGAGATCACAAGATATTTAAGTAATGATCACGAGAAAGCAAGAAAGAAAAATAATCATAATCCATGGCCTCTTAGGACTTCTGTAGAAGGAAGTCTTTTACAAAGTGGGGGAATAAAATCACGCATGGATTCATACTGTGCTGGAATATGTTTAACAAAGTTACGGTAATGCTCAATACAGCTGCATGTGTACAGCAAACACAACTACAACAGAATAGAAGACAACTAAAGTAAGAAATCAGTGAAGAAATTGAGTCTTGGGCATTCTTTCTACAAAGACCAGCATGCAAAGGATGTTTGGTAGTCCAGCACAATCTGGTCACATTTGTTTGAATGAAAACCAAATGCAAATCCAATCTTTTATTGGCAGGGCACTGCACACACATAGAAACGTCTGCATTAAATTAACATTTGCATTAATTTTTAATTGTTTTGTGAGTATCACAATGCTACGTTAGCTCCACATACTCATAAAACCCATCTGTTCAAATACAGATATATTGCTTTAGCTTGTATCAGGCTGCATTTGATTAATCTCTTTAATTAATTTTTTTTATCAATATTTACACTACAATAAAGCCAGTTTTACTATTGAATTCTAGTAACATAAGTATAGGGTCTTTGTAGGGCTACTCAAACAGCAATGGTTTGACACAAACATCTATAGACGCTGTATATTAAATAACTTAAAGGGGTCATATGATGCGATTTCAATTTTTCCTTTCTCTTTGGAGTGTTACAAGCTCTTGGTGCATAAAGAAGATCTGTAAAGTTGCAAAGACTAAAGTCTCAAATCCAAAGAGATATTCTTTATAAAAGTTGCCTGCTCGCTGCCGCTCACTCAAACCGCCGGCCGCTGCTCACTCTAGGCCGCCGTGTGTGACGCTGTGTTTCATTGTGAAAGCGAAACTACTTTGTTTGGAGGACACGATTAGAAATCAGTGGTTAAGTTGAATTTACAACACTGTTCCAGAACAGTTCAACCCAAATATTCCGATGTGTCCAGCGCATTTTATGGAGGACTGTTTCCTGATCCTGATAGACTACAGTGTTCTGTTGTAGTCTGTACATACTCTAAGTATGTTTTTTATATTTAAAGAACTTGCCACTGACGATTCAAACGCGAGTTTTGAGCAGTGTAGAGTAGCGCTTGTAGTTTGTCTTTTCTCCGATCACAAATGCAGACATGGTTTTATGTTTACGCGACGCGATGCAATACAACGTGTAAAAAGTCATTATAATCCGTAATTATGTCCCCACTGGATGCAACAAATGCCTCGTTTATAATGGGTTTTAATGTTTTTGTCTCGTCGCTCTGGCCGGGACAAGTCATCACAATATGGTAAGGGGCGTAACATTTCCGTCACACGCTTGAGGTATTCTGCCAATCACAACGCACTGGATAGCTGGCCAATCAGAGCACACCTTGCTTTTCAGACCGATGAGCTTTGTAAAAATCTACGCGTTTCAGAAAGGCGGGGCATAGAGGAGAAACAATAAGGTACAGTGTGTGGAAAATAAGTTTTTTGAACCTTAAACCACAAACACATTTCATTACACCAAATACACAAAATAATGTTCTTTTTAGCAACATCATATGACCCCTTTAAGCACTCCAAATACAAAGCAAACTGATAGTAAGTGCACACAAATAATTGACCTTCTTAGATTTCAACAAAAGAAAACGGGATGATATTGTACAGTATGTGGCTTGTTAGGGTCATGCCCCCTTTAAATTCATTTTTATATTTCTTGTGGACTTTTTTTGTATATTGATCATATACATAAGACCGCAGCACATCATTTGATACTAAAAACTACATAAATATAGCTATGCACATGACAGAATATTTAAGAAACACCAGTTAAATAACATGATCCTTACCTCTCCATTCGACTCCAACGCATTTGAATCCAATCTAACCATGCAGTCGTGCTAAATGTAAAGGCAGTGTGCACGTCTGCCACAGCTTGGGATGATGGAGGCCAACACACTAATAAAACAGCGTTAATATACAACACATAGTTAATGTTAATTTATGGACTGAAGCACCTGCAATAGTACCATATCTTATCGTACACTGATTATTTTATCCATTTCTGAGCTGAAAGATCACGTCACATAAATAAAGAAGCACTAGATTGTTGCGAGTAACACCTGACGACTGCAGTTCTTTATGTGTTAATGCAAAAACTCTATCAGAACAGAGTTATTCGCATTTCATCGTTTATGAATCGTTTAATCAGTATTCTCTGAATGACACCAACAGTCGACCTGACAGATTTTCGACTTCAGGTGTATTTGTGTAGAAAAGTCGTTTTCTACGGCGTTTTTTTTTATGTATACCGAAGCCATGAATACCGAGTGTATTATATGCAAACATTTTGTTTGTAGCATTTATAAATTGAGTTGTTTTTTACCTTCTCATCTGACAAGATTCTCCGCGCGCACATCATGTTTTCGGGAGGTTACGCGGCCTTGGCACGTGCTGCTGAGCGGAGCGCTGTGTTTGTGAGCCAATAAGGAATCAGCTACATATTTTAACAAATGAAATGTAGGGAAGACCGAGGCTAGTTGTCCCACAGGTAGGTTGTCTGTATAACAGTAACCTTTTCAGTAGGTTTTCAAACTTTTGTCCAATTATACAAACGTTTGGTTTCTAAAGCAGGAGCTTT
>NW_015505557.1:765119-789096 GCF_001515645.1 Sinocyclocheilus grahami
ATATATACATACATACATACATACATACATACATACATACATATATATATATATGGGAGAGCTGGGTGAGTTGAGACAGTTTTACTTAAAGTGTGTTTAAAGTGAGCACATGACAGTAATGGGTCCAACTTAAATGTGTACATAAATTTCAGGATGTGGTGCATCCTTGGCAATAATCACTTTGGATCTAAAACAAACTGCTTCCAAAATATGGCTTTCCCAAAAAAAAGTGGTCTCTTGGCTCAACTTGCCCCCAGTGAGAGGTAAATTGAGTCTAGGGAGAGGGTAAGTTGAGCCACATGGAGTTAAAGAGCTGGGTGAGTTGAGACAGTTTTACTTAAAGTGTGTTTAAAGTGAGCACATGACAGTAATGGGTCCAACTTAAATATATACAGTCAAACCAAAAATTATTCAGACACCAGATATATATTTTTTTATATTTTTTACTAGTGGGTGCAGGACACTATAGTTCATTTATACAAGTGAGGATAGCAAAATAAAGTAAACTGTGACATATTACACCCAAAAATTCTTCATACAGTGGACTACCAGTGAAATTGACAAAAAATTTGGGAACAAAAATTATTCAGGCTTTGACTAGACCATGTTTTGCTTAAGTGTTATCTGACACAGTTTAACTCTGAGTTATTGTCATATTTTATTACCATTTTCTAAACTGTAGTGAATAAACTGTGATAATGTGTGAAATGTTGAAGGTGTCTGAATACATTTTGGTTTGACTGTACATCAATTTGATCATCAATAAAACCAACTGCTTTCAAATATGGCTTCCCTAAAACCTGACATTCTTTTATTGTTCAATATTTGTGTTTATTTGGCCATTTCACAGTTTTCTACTTATTTGACATGGCTTTTTGAAACTCTGCCTATAATACAAGGCCAGCCTCTTGGAGTCTACTCCTCACCGTTGCAGATAAAAACCAGCAATAACAAAATGTTCTGAATATAGTGTTTGAATGCTTGTAAATGAAAGGCAGAGAAACATTGGGGAGGCTGACTGGCTCTGATTGGGTCTATAGCCGAGCTGCAAGACCAGCACCAGATTTCAAGAAGATGATAACCCTCTTGGTTAATCATTAAATCCCAGAATCCATTGCCAGTCTTCTGTAAATAAGATAAATGGCCTTAAGGCACTCACCTCTGTGACGCACCATTTCAGAGAGAGCAGAGCTTTAATTAAGACTGGAAGGTGTTATCTTGCCCGTTCTTGGATTAATGAACTTTTACAGGATTAATGTTATATTTGAACGGTTATTTTTAGAGTTTCCATCATGCTACAGGTTTATTTTGTGAGCAATTGTTTCTGAGGAAAGAGGACAAGCAACACACATAGTTGACAAATTGTTTAAATGTTTTTCGGAGATTTATTGGGACGCTTCAGAGATGCGAATCATTACAGGAATGGATATATGCATCACATTGCTAAACATTAGAGTGGGCTGTGTTGATTTTGGAATGTTTTAACAATTTAGACTTTGAGGGGCACTTTTTTTTGTATTATTTCACTTGGTGGTTTTAATTTTGCATTCCAGTTTTTCTTTTTAATTTCTCCTTGAACATGCCAATGAAAAGAAATATAGGGAGTCCATTGAAGAATGACACATTTAATCAACTACAAGCGTCGCAGACAAAGAGAGCTTGCAAAAACGCAGATGACCTCCATGCTACAATTCTTGTTGACCGAGACAATCTCGGGAAAAACATGTTTTTCAAAGCCAAGCTTGATGAGGAGGAGGATTCTGGCATTAAATCAGGTGAGGAAATCATCTTTATTGTAAATTGTTTTCAAACTGGCTTTGATTAAACTACTGCTATGCTTTCAGTTCGAAATTCTCAATCTGTTGCCAGTTTGTTGAGCAATTATACGTTATGAATAGTTTTGGCACACGTCACGGTTTGAAAGCTATGTATGTTATTCATTTGGCAGAAGCTGATGAAAGTAATGGAAGCATTTCCTCGGAAGAGGACCTGGGCCACGTGGATTATTCTAAGAAGTTCTCTGTGAAACAAGCTGTGCCAAAGAAAAGCATCAGTCAGATCATCAAGGACAAGAAGAAACAGACTCAACTCACTTTACAATGGTACTCTCTCATCATTTAATCTTTTAATGAAGCTTGCCATTTAAATAATGTACGGAAAGTGGAAGCAAAGAATGATACTACATTTGGGGTTTGTTGTTTTATTAGGCTTGAGGAAAATTACATCGTTTGCGAAGGTGTTTGTCTGCCACGGTGCATCCTCTACGCTCATTATTTAGATTTTTGTCGGAAGGAGAAATTAGATCCTGCTTGTGCTGCCACTTTTGGGAAGGTAAGAGGAGTTTTTATATCTTCAGTTATATGTCAAACAGTTATTAGAAACATTCTCAGTGCTGTATTATAACTTCTAAAATTGATTCCTATTCTACCAAGACCTATTGCATTTTAGGTGTATTTTAGTTGCTCTTTAGGAAACTGTCAGCTTATCAGACAAAAATAGCTATTGATTGTGTAGTTACAGTTCATGGAGATCGATCATACGATATATTAGAGCTCTATTCTTGTCATTTCAGACCATAAGGCAGAAATTCCCTCTTCTAACAACACGAAGGCTTGGAACCAGAGGCCATTCGAAGTAAGAGAGAGCCAAATGGCCTGGTTTCTGCCTGAAAATGTTATTTATTACTATTTAATTTACTACTTAAATGGCTATGTCTAAAGGTGTCAGTGTTTGGCTTCTGAATGTCTTTCAGGTATCATTATTATGGTATTGGAATCAAGGAGAGCAGTGCGTATTATCACTCTGTGTACTCTGGAAAAGGTTTGACACGGTTAGTTTTGACCTTCATCCCTTCAATTCAGCGTACAATCGCAAGTCCTTGGATGTTTTGAATAAACTGTAATGCAAGTAGTGTTGCAAAAATGTGGAAAATTTCCAGTAAATTTCGGAAACATTCCAGGATTTTTTTTGGAATATTCCAGGGATTTTTGGAAAGTTTCCAGGAAATTTACCGGAAATTTTCCACCACTTTGCAACCCTAAATGCAAGTGATTTTTCAATGCCCACGCTGAAACACATTATATTTATTGGTTTGTTTTCATAATTAATTGACATTTTATTTAAATGTTCTATCTTATCAGTAATGTCTCTTATGTGTTTTGCACAGATTCTCTGGAAGCAAGCTGAAAAATGAGGTTGGCAGTTTTACTATAGAAATCAATCATGATTTTTCATATGAAATATGAGCGCTGCGCTTCAATTTTAGTATTCAATTTTACATTCTCAGGAAATTGATATATACTGTTCAAAAGTTTGGGGTATTTTTTAAAAATGTTTTGTAAGAAGTCTCTTATGCTCACCAAGGCTGCATTTATTTGATAAAAAATACAGTAAAATTGCAAAACATTATTGCAATTTAAATAACTGTTTTCTATTTGAACATATTTTATAATGTAATTTGTTCCTGTGATTTCAAAGCTGATTTTTCAGCAGGCATTACTCAGTGTCACATGATCCTTCAGAAATTATTCTGATATATTATGCTATTATTATCATCAATGATTGGTATCAATTTAATGCATCCTTGCTGAATAAAAGTATCAACTGAATAAAAGTGACCCTTAATAACTATTTAGTGGTGGAATACTCATATGTTCTTGAAAAATATGAGACCAAATTGCATATGTACCTATATATTTAAAAAATGTTGTCATGTTTTGCTATCTACAACAGCAGAATAATATTACTTGTATGCCTGCTCTTTAATATTCACAGGGGGGATTCACCAGGAAATACTCCCTTAGTTCTAAAACAGGAACTCTTTTACCTGAATTCCCAAGTGCACAGCATTTAGTGCTTCAGGATTCTGTTTCAAAAGATAAGGTCTGTTGATTTCTAAAATGATGTTTATATGTGCTACTTCTAATTTACTTACCTTAGCTGTTCTTTGAATTTGTTAGGTCGACACATTGATTATGATGTACAAAACGCACTGTCAGTGCATTCTGGACAATGCCATTAATGTCAACTTTGAGGAGGTGCTATTTTAAGCTCTTGAAGAATATGTTATCATGACATCTAGATTCTAGACAAACACACAGTAATCAATCCCATTTGTTTCAGATCCAGAACTTTCTGCTTCACTTCTGGCAGGGAATGCCTGAACATCTCCTGCCATTGCTAGAAAATCCAGTTATCGTGGACATCTTCTGTGTGTGTGACTCTATACTCTACAAAGTGAGTGTCTGTGAACCATATCTGGATATTTCTTCAACTACGGGCACTTTTACATTACCGTTCAAAGGTTTTGGGGTCAATAAAAAATGGCTTTGCTGCTTGTGGAAACCAAGATTTTTTTTTTCGATTATTAAAAAGTAAAAAAACAGCATTTATTTAAAATAGAAATCTTTTGTAAAGTTATAAATGTTTTTACTGCCACTTTCGAACAATTTATATGTCCTTGCTGGGAAAAAAAATCTTTAAAAAAAAACATGGTACACTCTAAAAAATGCTGGGTTGTTTTGAACCCAACCACTGGGTCAAAACAACCCAATAGCTGGGTTTGTCCCTTTTTAACCCAGCATTTTTTAGAGTGTAATGTATGTCTTTTCAAGTGCCAGTTATGTGTACATTTTATTATTGTACCCTTGTCCCAAACCTAGACTTTAAATCTTAAAATAAGAAAGTCAATCATATAAATATTATTACATTTCTAAAGCATTACACTCTAAAAAATGCTGGGTTAAATACAACCCAGTGCTGGGTAAAATAGGGACAAACCCAGCAATTGGGTTGTTTTGACCCAGTGGTTGGGTTACTACCCAGAAGGTTGGGTTAAACATTTAACCCAACCGCTGGGTCAAAACATACCCTTGTCCCAAACCTAGACTTTAAATCTTAAAATAAGAAAGTCAATCATATAAATATTATTACATTTCTAAAGCATTACACTCTAAAAAATGCTGGGTTAAATACAACCCAGTGCTGGGTAAAATAGGGACAAACCCAGCAATTGGGTTGTTTTGACCCAACAGTTGGGTTACTACCCAGAAGGTTGGGTTAAACATTTAGCCCAACCGCTGGGTCAAAACAACCCAAATGCTGGGTTTGTCCCTATTTTACCCAGCACTGGGTTGTATTTAACCCAGCATTTTTTAGAGTGTAATAATATACAAAGAGTGAAATAACCTAAAACAATTTCAATATTTTTTTCATTATTTATATATAATTTTTACACAAATTAGACTAATATTTATGATGTCCTTTACATTCCATTAATATATATATATATACATTTTTTTTTTTTTTTTTAACAATATACTGTATGTCATAGTTGTGATATCATGTTTGACAGACAAACTGGCTGAATTGTTTTTCCCAGGTTCTGACTGATGTTCTCATCCCTGCTACTATGCAGGACATGCCAGAGAGGTTTGTCTATAAACTGTTGCATTAATACCCATTTGGTTTATGTGCAATTGATTCAAAAAGCTGTTGAATTTGATGTTGTCAAGTGTTTTTGAGTGAGTTTAGGGAAATATCTCCAGTCTTTTGGCAGATATTCGAAATTTTGCCAAGCACTGGGAACACTGGATGGTGTCTTCCTTGGAGAATCTTCCGGAAATCCTCTCAGAAAAGAAACTGCTGATAGCGCGACGATTTGTGTCCTCCTTAAAGAGACAGACCTCATTTTTACATCTTGCACAGGTAGATATGTTATACATAAACATGAATAAATCTTGCTTTTGCTACTTTTTAAAATAAAAGGGAAACTATCATGGATTTACATCCTTTCAGATTGCAAGACCTGCACTTTTTGACCAGAATGTAGTGACTTCTATGGTGAATGATATTGATAAGGTGGATCTGAACAGTATTGGTTCTCAAGCACTCCTGTCAATTACAAGTGACCAAGATTCAGACTTCTACTCTGAATGTGAGTTACTGTTGGATGGTAGTCAAGCATTTGGATGTTTTTTTTTTTAAATCTCATGCTGAGCCTCAAGCTATATTCATGATTTCTTCATCTTATCTGCTAGATGACTCCATTTCAGTGTTTCAAGAGTTGAAAGACCTCCTGAGGAAAAACGCCACAGTGGAGTCTTTCATTGAATGGCTGGACTCAGTAGTCGAGCAGAAAGTTATTAAGGTTTGTCACATTTCAAACTCTTAGTATTCCTGATAATAGTATTCCTGACTGATAGAATTAAATTGCATATTATCTGTCTTCTAGCCCAGCAAACAAAATGGTCGGTCAGTGAAGAAGCGAGCTCAAGATTTCCTTCTGAAGTGGAGTTTTTTTGGAGCACGAGTGATGCACAATCTCACCCTAAACAACGCTACTAGCTTTGGTAAACCTTTAGCATGCATTCATAGCAACTGTAGTCAGTGATTCGGCGGCTTTCAATTTCTCATCCGTATAATTAGAGCATAATAGCATAGTCAAATCTGTACTATTCGTTCAGGCTCTTTAGCTGGGGATCTACTGTGGAGAATGAGCCATAAAAGCCTGTACAAACAAAGCTTTATCTTGTGTCGCGCGTGTGTGCCCTGATTAGGGAGCGACCTTTCTTAGTGCGTCTAACATTTGATGACCCTACAGGTGTTCACAAAGCAGTATCACCTGGAAGGCCACACATTTGACCTCAGCAATAGCTCGGTGAACCCCGTGGAAAAGTCAGATTGTGCGCATTGCATTGTGGGATTCAGTATTCTGCATAGTGTTTTTGTAGTAATAGTACAAGTAGTGTGTTATTCTGAATAAAGCCAGAGTTTGTGTGCAGCTGAGTGAAGCTACTTTAATCAGACGTCAGATACCTTTGATTATTATGGTAATTAACATTAAAGAAGTGATTTTTGCAACATATGCTAAAACAATTTAACCTAGTTTAATGTTACTGACAGGCTCGTTCCATCTCATTCGGATGCTTTTGGATGAGTACGTCCTGCTAGCCATTGAAACACAATTCAACAACGACAAAGAGCAAGATCTTCAGAATCTACTGGAGAAATACATGAGGAGTGCAGGTACCTTAATCATTTTGTTTTATTTATTGGCATATTAGTAGGACTTTTATTAGTTTATTTTACTGTACACTACCGTTAAAAAAGTAAGATTTGTTAATGATTTTAAAACACCAAGGCTGCATTTATTTGATCAGAAATACTGTAAAACATAAAGTATTATTACTATTTTAAATAACTGTTTTCTATTGTAATAAGTTTTAAAATGTCTTTTATTTCTGTGTTGCAAAGTTGAATTTTCAGCATCATTACTCCAGTCCTCAGTGTCACATGATCCTTCAGAAATCATTCTAATATGCTGATTTAGAGTTCAAGAAACATTTTTTATTATTATCAGTGTTAAAAACAGTTGTGCTGCATATTTTTGTGGAACGGTGATCAATTGTTTTTCAAGATTCTTTTATTAATAGGAGGTTCAAAAGACCAGAAAATATTATAAATATTATAAACATTATAAATGGTTTTTTTTACTATCACTTTTGGTCAATTTAATGCATCCTAGCTGAATAAAAGTATTCATTTCTTAAACATAAAAAAAAAATCTCTAACCGACCCCAAACATTTCAACGGTTGTGTATATGCAAATGTCTTTGACCCAATTAACTGTGATCTTTTCATTTTGACAGATGCTAGTAAGGCTACATTCACCGCCTACCCAAGTTCCTGTTTCTTGGCCAATCGGAATAAATCCAGTGTGGCATCCAGTGATTCGACTGTCAAGGACGAGAACCCAACAGAGCATGACTTCCTGTCGCTCACAGCTGCACAGCAGGGGCTCGGGCCCAATACTGTTGTGTACCATAGTACCGATCCGGACAACTTTACTATATCTGGTACTTGAAAACAGCAGCTCATATCAATTTGAGACATATTCATGTTTAATATAGTCAAAAAAAATGTTAGTGCAATGTTTTGGTTAAAAATAATTGACTCTAGAGTGCAACTGTTACGGGGCTGACGAGACGTGAGACATGCGGATCCATGTGCAAGCTTAATTAAAGCAGAGGAGGTCAGAAACATAGGCAGGGTCGAACAGTGGCAAACAGGTATATGGCGGGCAAGACACAAGAATAATTCTAGGGCTAGCGAAGGTCAACGAACGGCGAACAGAATCAAAAGGGCAAGACTAAAGGGATAAATCCAGGAAAACAGGCAAAGATCAGAAACCGCGAAAACAGGCAAGGCTAAGGCTAAGGCTAAGGCTAAGGCTAAGGCTAAGGCTAAGGCTAAGGCTAAGGCTAAGGCTAAGGCTAAGGCAGGGTAAACTAACAAGGGCTCTGTAGTGTAGCTATCAAATGGTAAGCGCTAAACAATACTCGGCACCGGGAGGGGATCAGAGTGAGTGTTAAATAGTGAGTGAGTGATATGAACCAGCTGTGTGCAATCAGTGCTGTGTGCAATCAGTGAAACAGCTGTGTGCAATCAGTGCAATGAATGATGGGATATGTAGTCCGGGGTGATGTGCAACAGTGTGTAGTGCGAGTGTCAATGAAAATGGAAAGGGTGACCTCTGATGGCTAGCAGACGGAAGTTCATGGACCGGATACGTAACAGCAACAGTCACTTTTTCAGAAACCTCGAGAAGTAATTTTACTATTAATTATCTTTATAAGGATATCAAGCAATTCTTCAGCTTTAAGATGAATCTTTGATGAAAAGATGATAAGATGAATTTATTTGGAACCAATGTAAAATAATTAAACTATAAATGATTTAAAAATGTCATAATATTTTCTGTATCATTAATTTATAACTTCAGTTCAAAGCTCATATACGGACTCAGAAATTGCTTGTAAATTTGACAGTTAAGTAATCTTTGTTTCATTTATGCATTCCTCCTCCAAAATGATGCTGTTATTGTCTTTTAATTATAACTAATGAATATTTAATATTAATATTAAATATTAATATGTAAATCTTTTTTCGCCATAAGGATATCAAGTAATTCTTCATTTCAGTATTTCAATATTAATATAGCAACAGAATCATTTTGGAGGGAAAATGCATAAATCTTTTAAGACAAACCAAATTTTTTACTGTAAAAAGATTTTTTTTCAAAGTTGTAAATAAAACAAGGATTACTGAAGTATGTTTTACAAGAAAATACTATTTCAGTCTTTCTGCTTCTAAATTTCACATTTGTGACCCTGGAGCACAAAACCAGTCTTAAGTCACTGGGGTATATTTGTAGCAATAGCCAAAAATACATTGTATGGGTCAAAATTATCGATTTTTCTTTTATGCCAAAAATCATTAGGATATTAAGTAAAGATCATGTTCCATGAAGATATTTTGTAAATTTCCTACTGTAAATATATCAAAACTTAATTTTTGATTAGTAATATGCATTGCTAAGAACTTCATTTGGACAACTTTAAAGGCGATTTTCTCAATATTTAGATTTTTTTTGCACCCTCAGATTCCAGATTTTTAAATAGCTGTATCTCGGCCAAATATTGTCCTATCCTAACAAACCATACGTCAATGGAACGCTTATTTATTCAGCTTTCAGATGATGTATAAATCTCAATTTCGAGAAATTGACCCTAATGACTGGTTTTGTGGTCCAGGGTCACATTTAATTCAATGTGTTGCTGTTTCTTTGTAATTAATTGTGAAATTTACTTGCAATTTCCGAGTGAAAACGTTTTATATAATAATTTATATTAACATAATTACCAATATTTTTAAGGTCAAATGGATTACTCGCAGAACAGCGCCCCTCTGATGACCCCTCCGATCTCTCCTGCCATGATCAACCGTAGCAGTGTGATCAACCAGGGCCCGATGGCTGTGAGGCCGCAGAGCAGCTGCCCCATCCAGCCCCAGGTGTCCTGCCAGACCTTCTCCGACACCATGTACCAGAATCTGCACAATACTAGTTCTGGCTCCTACCCCAGCTCCTCTTACTACCAGCCTGTTTTCAGAGCTCAGACTCACACTCCAACATCAGCCTATCAGGCTCGTGCTGAAAGCGGCCACTACGCACACTTCTCTGGACACCAGCTGACCAAAGACTGCTTCAGCAGCAGCTGTACCGTGTCTCCCTACAGCTCGAGGGCTGCAGCGACTGGATACGCAGCCTCAGGTGACCCTGTGATGGATACTGAGGGCGTACAGCTGCTGGACTCCACAGGGTACAGCTTTGGAGGAAGTGTTGCCAGTGGAGATGGATGTTCAGGTCCAGTTTGCAGCTCTGGGCACAATGGTGAGAAAAGCTGAATTATTATTGGCCAATTAACTTAAATTTATATAAAAAAAATATACACTGCTGTTTGGGGTCAGTAAGATTTTTAAAAAATAAATTAATACTTTTATTCAGCATGGATGCATTAAATTGATCAAAAGTGACAGTAAAGACATTTATTATGTTAAAAAAGTATTAATGTTAAAAAATTATATTCCAAATAAATGCTGTTCTTTTGAACTTTCTATTCATCAAACAATCTTGTATGTAATACGGTTTCCACAAAAATATTAAGCAGCACAACTGTTTTCAACATTGATAATAATAAGAAATGTTTCTTGAGCAGCAAATCAGCATATTAGAATGATTTCTGAAGGATCATGTGACACTGATGACTGGAGGAATGATGCTGAAAATTCAGCTTTGGATCACAGAAATAAATTGCATTTTAAAATATATTCAAACAGAATATATTCAAATACTCGTTTTACTGTAATAAATACAGTATTAAATTTAAAATAATTATAATTATATATTTGTATTTTATTTTGTATATATTTTTAATAATTAAATAATAAATAAAATACTTTTTAAATAATTAAATAAAAAAATGTAATTAAAAGATAAAATAAAATAATAAAAGGAAATAAATTTGAGTCATGTTCTAGTATTTAGCGCGCACAATGTGCTTTGGTGCTTATGCGGGCAATGCAAGATTGAGTCCAGCTCATGTCACATTTCTATTCTTCCCTATTCTATATACAGTATCATTCATGTCCTTCCTTCACTGTTCCTATTAAAGAAGTAGCAAAAAGGAATTACATAAATGAATAAGGAAAACTATAAAATAAATACATTTAAATAAAAAAGTGATTTACCATATGTTCTTTCCCCATAGATTTCTCTGTAGCACATTTGCAAAGCCCAAAAACTGACCTCAAAGGACGAGATTTATCATGTATTTTAATTATGTTAGTACGCTGCTCAGAAAGGTAAATATGAATTGTTTTCAGATGCTTCTTTAGAAACATTAATGTTCGGCTTTTACCTGGTCAGGATATTACAGCAGCAGCGGGTATGTGGACGCTCAGAGGATGGGCACGTTTATCGATCAGCATGTGTCAGTTATCAGCAGCGTGAGCAGCATTCGCTCTGTCTCGGCCTATGCTGAAGTGCACGACCCTCTCAACATCCTAGATGACACGAGCAGGAAGACAACAAGACCCTACTACACTGACCTGTCTGCAATGGGCGCACACACAGCAGGTGAGGACAGAAATACAGCTAAGGGAGACCGGGGCTATTTGTCACAAGTTTTTTATATGTGTCATTGTGTTTGCATTATCAAAGAAAGATGCAAGAAGTCTCTTATGCTTCCCGAGGCTGCATTTTTTTTTTTTTTTAAATACAGTAAAAACTGTAATATTGTGAAACATTATTGCAATTTAAAATAACTTGAATATATTTTAAAATGTGATTTATATCTGTGATCAAAGCTGAATTTGCTGATACATAGTGTGACAACTAGACCCAGCCTCCCTTATATATTTAACGAGGCCTTTATGCATGGCTATTTTTACCTAAAATGTCTTCCATTACTGTCTTATGCTTCTTTATTCTGTCCTATTTCAGGATCCAGCATCGCTCATTCCTGCTCTATCTCAACACCCTGCATGTATGGAGGTCCTGCTCCTTATCACTCCCAGAATGCACTGCTGCCTCTCCAGGGGACCACAGAGATCAGAGAAATGGTGACATCTTTGCCCCCAATTAATACTGTGTTCATGGGGTCAACTGGTGGGCCGTCCTGACTGAAACCTTATCTGTAATTCAACATCTCTGCTGTACTCACAGAAGGTGAGACATGTTTTAGCTCATTTGTATATCTTATAGTACATTTTTCTTTGTCAATTGCATTGCAGACAGGCTAATTGATTGGTTGAATTGTTGTTTCTTTGTGCTAACAGTTAGGATTATGACAGGTAATGGCCCAATTATATATTTTATTTTAAGGTTTTGTAGTATATTATATAATACCATTTCATCATTGTTCTTGATTTGGCATTCTTGTATATACTAATAAAATACATGTACAACTTTTCACTCTCTTTATTCTGGAGGTCAAAATGTTTTATTTAATAACATCTACATACATCTACACTGTGACTATCTGATATTGTTTTGTAAATGTTTCCACCAAAAGAGTCAAAAGACGTTCAGCCTTCGATTTCAAATGATAGCTTTCTTGGAAAAAGCATTTATCCATAAAGTACATTTCTAACTTCTAATTAAAAAGAGACGAGCATGAATGCAGCAGAAGGACATTAATAGAGCAGACTTTGAACGCAGATCTTCAAATCAGATATAATGAATGTCTGTTCACACCAGAGTTATTATAGCTTTATTTATATACTGTTAAATTGTTTATTAATATTTTCACTTAGCTTCATTTTATATAGTCAGTGTTACATTTTTCATGTGATTTTGTCATTTTATTAATTGTTTTTTTTATATTACTATTTGTTTAATTTATCTCTATTTAGGTTTTACTTAAGTTTTACTTCATTTTTAGTTTTTGTTATTTTCAGTTTGTAATTTTAATGCTTCGACATAACCTTAATTTAGTTAGTTGCCAAAGCAACATTTCTAATTTTCATTTCATTTCTGTTTTGTTTGTTACATTTTTATTTATTTTATTTTATTTCATATTTCAGTTACACAAATGTATAATAACAGTTAACTATAATAACTCTGGTTAAGGGCATTTCAAACTGGAAGCACAATTGTGGATCTTTATGTGAAGAGATGAGTTGATTTCTGCATTGTTAAATTAACATTGTTGATAATTATGTTGACTAAAACCAGGCATCAAGGCCACAAGATGTTCATATATTATGACTCTAGGAGTGGTTTATTCATCCCTGGGTTCTTTAAATTCAGCTTTGTTAGTCTTTGAGCAGATGGATGCTAATAAATCCATAATCAGATCAGCTGAAATCATATAATTGCATCATAATTTGTATGTATGGTGCTGGTGCAAACTCAGATGAGGATTTCAGCATTTGTCTGTGTGTAAAGACATTGTGCTGGCCTTTATCTCCTCAAAGGGAAAATCCATTTCAGGCCTCGGACAGGAACAGATGGCTTGAAATGTAATGATTACAAAATCTTGATGTTAAAATAGTTTAATTACAAAGTCAATAATGCCTCCAACAATTGCCTGGGCTTTAGTGTAAAAACAACAGAAGGCAGAACGCAAACCTTGGGACAATGTTTAACCAGAACTTTGCATTAGGCAGGGAGACTCCATATGCAGCTCTGGCAGAACAAAGATCAACAGATCCTGTGTAATTATGACTCTGTGTGTGTGTGTGTGTGTGTGTGTGTGTGTGTGTGTGTGTGTGTGTGTGTGTGTGTGTGTGTGAGAGAGAGAGAGAGGGGTTTTGTGCGGATATGTGTGCTTCGCTCTCTTTGTGTGTGTGTGTTGGTGTGTGTGTGTGTGTGTGTGAGAGAGAGAGAGATGGGTTTAGTGCAGTAATGTTTGCTTAGCTGACTATTGTCACAATCATGTTTACTTCTTACGCTTTTATAATCATTGACACAAATTCTTTGATGGATAGAAAGTTTCAAATAACAGTTTTAATTTCAAGAAGAAATATGTTATAACAAAATGTCTTTACTGTCACTTTTGATCAATTCAGTGCACCTCTGCTGAATAAAAGTATTAATAAAAAAATTAATCAATTAATCAAGCTTACCCCAGACTGTTTATGTGTATGTAAGATGTTTTAGTATATATTGGGTAATTTCATGCCAACTTAGTCTAATTTAACATTACATTTCTAATCAACCAGCAGGGATCGCTAAAGAGCTGAAGCCATTTCCTCTAGCGGTGGTTGTAGCATTTAGCAAGGCTTATATGATTTAAAGGGATCGTTCACCCAAAAATGAAAATGTGATGTTTATCTGCTTACCCCCAGGGCATCCAAGATGTAGGTGACTTTGTTTCTTCAGTAGAACACAAATTATGATTTTTAAGTAAAGCCGTTGCAGTCTACCTCACGCATCGGATGCCGTGCGCGCGCCCAAGGAAGTTGGACATAGTGGTGTATTAGAGGCAAAACATTATATAAATACTGTTCGGTTTCTGGCACAAACCGATCGTTTCGTGTCTTAGGACATCAATGTGTCGTCACGAGCCGCAGGGTTTAATTTGGATTTGTCTGTGCATGTTTTTTTTACTCTCATAGATTTTGTTACCATTGCCATGCATTATACGACTGATAGACTGCAACGGCTGGACTTAAAAATCATAATTTGTGTTCTACTGAAGAAACAAAGTCACCTACATCTTGGATGCCCTGGGGGTAAGCAGATAAACATCACATTTTCATTTTTGGGTGAACTATCCCTTTAACTGAATAGTATTTTGACATAAAGGATACTAGTGTTCTACTGTTTGAAAACTGTATACTATTATTTATGGTAGATGCTTTATTTAATTTGACATGAATAAAAATGAGGCCACGAGGGACAGACGTACATTCTAGGTCACGTCTATTTTTTTACAATATCAGAAAAAATCAGGGGGAAAAAATGTTTTGTGATCAGCACTAAGATGCACAGTGCAGCCTCATCACTTTTATCCCTCACAGTTTCATTTGTGTTGAATTAAATACAGCATCTACCCTGACTAAAGTCTGTTGTGTTTCATTTGTCACAGTGGAAATGCAAGGTCAAGTTGAGCACAATGCATTGTGAGATACAGACCAGTGTGCTCTGTTGTACTGTATATTTCACATTTCAGCAAACCTGCATGTTTTTCACTTGCTTATTATATGTTATGTATATCAGAATCAGAAAGAGCTTTATTGCCAAGTGTGTTTACACACACAAGGAATTCGTCATGGTGTCAGGAGCTTCCAGTACAGGTACAAACGCAGACATACACTCTAAAAAATGCTGTTTATTTTGTCCCTTTTTAACCCAGCATTTTTTAGAGTGTACATATAATTTAAGGTAATACAAAACAATAATAATAGAGTAGAGAGTAGACAATACATTTTAAATAACAATATAGTAATACAATAAGAAAAAAAGAAAAAGTGTTACTTGTGCTATTTACAGATGTATATCTATACATACTGAAAATTAGCATACTATATACTGCAGAAAATATAGCATACTATATACTGCAGAAAATATAGCATACTATGTACTGCAGAAACACTACCATTCAAAAGTTTGGGGTCTGTAAGATTTGTTGGTTTGTTTGAAAGAAATTAATACTTTTATTCAGCGAGGATGCATTAAACTGATCAAAAGTGACAGTAAATCAATGCTGTTCTTTTGAACTTTCTATTCATCAAAAAATAATCACAGTTTCCACAAATATTAAGCAGCACAATTCTTTTCAACTCTGATAATAATAAGAAAAGTTTCTAATGCAGCAAATCATCATATTTCTGAAGGATCATGTGACACTGAAAACTGGAGTAATGATGCTGAAACCTCAGCTTTGCATCACATGAATAATTTACATTTTGATATAAATTCAAATAGAATACAGTTATCTAAAATGATAATACCATTTCAGAATATTGCTGTTTTTACTGTATTTTTTATTTAAATAAATGTAGCATCGTTGTGCTTTCATTGCTCACACAGAGAGCCTCAATGACAAGCGGCACACATGCGGATTGTATTCAGTTAACACGTTATCGCCAGGATCAACTCTGCAGTAGAAGTGTTTCCTCAACACTTGAGATTTCAAGGTTGAGAGGAAAAAGCCCTACAGCATCTGTAGCAACACATCCATGAAGGAACTTTATCACTGTGTACAGTTTGCAGAGGAGGCTTGTGACTAGATTTCCCAATAGGGCTTTGTTAACAGGTTGTCAGATAACTTTTTTGGGTGAACTATCCCTTTAAATCAGTTTCTGTATAGCCACATAACATAAGTCTTGACCAATAACGGAGTGCATTTTCAGACTGTATGGCTTAAAGGAATAGTTCAACCAAAAATGAAAATTTGCTGAAGATTTACTTACCCTCAGGCCATCCAAGATGTAGTTGAGTTTGTTTTTTCATCGGAACAGATTTGGAGAAATTTTGTATTGCATCACTTTCTCATCAAAGGATCCTCTGCAGTGAATGGGTGCCGTCAGAATGAGAGTCCAAACTGCTGATAATAACATCACAATAATCCACACAACTCCAGTCCATTGATTAACATCTTGTGAAGTGAAAATGGAATTGCATACATTTTGGCATATGGCGAGAAGAAGTGCTAAATAATTTTGGTTCTCCATCTTTTTGTCTAATTCTTGTTTTCTATTTAATGACGCTCTCCAGGGGCGATTCTAGGATTTTCATTTTAGGGGGGCTCAGCCCCCAGTGAGGGTACAATAATAATAATAGCCTAATAAAAAATTTAAAAAACATAAAAATTAAAAAATATATATATATAAAATAAAAAATGTTTGATTAATATTCGTATACTAAACATATTGCAGTATTCCACTGTATTGCATGGATAGGTATAACATTTGAGTACTGAATAAACCAAATTCAAGTCTTCATGATCTCACACACACAACCTGTTTACTGTAGGCTACAAACACAAAATTGTATTGTTTGCATTTCTAGTATTACTTTTCTGAAGTAGGCTTATGCAAACCTCTTTGCCACATGCATTGGAATATGTATTATATTGAAAGTTAAATTTTCAAATGAAAATAGCAACATGATCATTTTATAAAGTATGCGTTCATATGTGCTTCATTTTCGCTGGAGGAAACAGCTGTGGTGTGATGAGGGGTGAACGCAGTGAAAACTTATAGGCTACAGTAGATGGGGAACTAACCAATTATTGCTCTCCCATGATATTTTGTAAACTGGATTTATGACAAAGAACTGCACAGATGCATATATTATATGCAGGCTATAGCCCCCCTAAAAATGGCCTAGCGACGCCCATGACTCTCTCTTAATGCCACAAGCATCATGATGTCTTCCGCATGAGTAGTATTAGGTGCTAGCTTTATGTCCACATAGGGGCAGTGTAGTGCAGGCTAGTGAAGACTAATGTCTGGCTCTGCATCATGAACCTGTTCAGAAGCACTCTGGCAGTTTCATGCATTATAATCACTGTTTTAGAAGATGATGTATTTGAATACATCAAAGCCATTTGAATCTGGTAGCACTAACATGAACTGTTTTTTTTTTGGTATTTTATTATTGTACATTTCCTCATTTGTAAATACCTTTGTATAAAGCACTGGCTTAATAAACAAATAAATGTACACCAAAAAGCTATTATTTTTTAGTGGACCTAGAAGGAAATGCCCAAAATATATATTTTTGATCAGCAGTTTTTGCTTGTTTTGCAGTAAAACATTAACTTGTGAAGCAAAATTGTGTAAAATAATAAGACTTCTTTTCAGATAATATATAAACGTTCTCATCCTACTGGGAAAAACCCGTGAACCCCATACATTTTATTTTTATATTTATACTTATCAAAACACTCAGAGAATGAGGTTTTGCGATCAGATTTATCGTGTTACGTCATCTTGCCTGAACACACAACAGCCCAACATTTTGTTTGATTAATGTTGGAAATGAATTCATATTGTTTAATATTGTTGGAAAACAATATACTTGACTGGAAAACAAGACCAAACTGTGACATCTGTTTTTATTGTTCTGACATCCAAGTGCTGATTATAATAATTACCTGTATTTTCTTTGGGCTTTCACATTTTTCCCCACAGTTCTTCACAGCCAAAGGCTGTCTATCATTACAAACTGCATGTGTCCTAACCTGGAGTGAGCAGCAGGCCGCTGAAACAGTATTTGGAGAGCATTGTGGGCATTTCTCTCATTGGTGGTAAATGTGTGGGGGAATCTCTCATGGGCTTCCCTACAGACAGACAGACAGAGAATTGAATACATATAATAAATTCTAAATTTAAACATGATGATACAATTTTATTTGGATGCTCGACAAAATAAATATCTTAAGTGCATCTAGACAAAAATGTTTACCTTACAGACAGATGGTAATTATAACGATCTTGCACCACTGAATGTCTTTTACCTGTTCTTGGGTTCATAGGGTTCTTGACCGTCATCCTCCCAAATGACACTTGCTTCAGTTTCAAAGGCTGACGTCAATCCGTTTATGTCACGCGCAGTTGATGTACAGTAAATGTCCATGTGCAATTCTCTGTCGTGTCAATGCCAACGCAGAACTGAGAGAATAATTTACCCCCCAATCAGTCTTGAGAGTTGATTTGTTTGTGTCCTTTTTAATTGCTACTTCTCTTTGCAACATAAATTAATGCTTTCAGCAGACACCTTTATATAAAGAAACTTTCATTCAGCATTTATTTTATTGCAGAGAACAAAACATGAACATGCAAATAATTACAATACAAATTATAAACATATAAAAACAAACAAAGCATAGTGAACAGTAAAGTTTTACATATAAAGACATTACAAAGTACCAGGGGGAAGATTGAAGATTATGTAATAGTATTTTCAATATTGAAGAAGTATAACAATAAGAATCAATACAAAACAAACAAATGAATATATTTTTGCCTATGTATATGAAATTTTGCCATTACAATAAAAAGGTTAATAATAAATTCTAGATCTTTATTGCTTTTGTTTTCATAATACAAAATAACATCCTTTAAAGTAAAACAATAATTAATATTCATTAAATGAAACATAAATTCTGCCAGTTCCACCCAGAACCTGTTTTCACGACTTTACAGTCAAAAAATACTTGTACTTTTGTGTACAAGAATGTACTTTTTTTATTTTATTATGAATACAATATTTAAAGGGAATTAACCAAGCCCATCTCCAGTCAATATTCTCAATTATAGACTTCCAAAAAGTTTCCTCTAAAAAAAGAAGATATTTTATTTTGTCTTTGGAAAATATTACAAATATGTTTGTTAATGCATTTTTTTTCTCAGTTAGTTCAACACCTTCTAAAATTCATTTTGGGTTTGTCACAGATAGAGAATTATAGCACATTTTTGACAATTTTTGACAAGCTGAATAAGTCTGAATTAATAAAAATAACTGAATTAAATTCCCTAAACTGTACAGGGAAACTGTGAATAGACATGAATTGTTCATAAGTCAAAAGATTCCAAGAATTGTCAAACGTTTTTATAAGATGATTAATGTCTCTGTTAAACCAATTTGTTAAAAATTAAAGATTTATTTGAAACGGTTATATTGCCATTATTCTAAATGAAGGGAGTGTGAGGAGAGAAATTGTGAGAATTTGTAACAATTTTTTCAAAGCAAGAAGAGCTTGCTGATGAAATTTGGATAATTTGAGGGGGATTTTAGACATATTATAATCACATGTTACAGTAACAGAAATGTCAAGCCACCTGTTTGATTTAAGAGGCTATGAGGAATATGCTTCAGAGAGAATTAGGGGTGATCAACATCTCTTAAGAATATTAATCTTGAAGGTCTTATTTCCGTCCTCAATTGGGCAACCTTGATGCACTCTATGTTAATGTTAAATCTTTTGGAGGTGGAGGTATTAAGAATCACAGAACTACTGTATTAATATCAGTGTAAAACATTTCAAAAACAACTTAAAAAAATACTTTAATTCAACAGTTTCTGTATGAGAACCTTGGCCTATATATATATATATATATATATATATATACAATACTTAGGACCATGTGATATTTCAGTTTTTCTTTTTTAATAAATCTGCAAAAATGTCAACAATTCTGTGTTTTTCTGTCAATATGGGGTGCTGTGTGTACATTAATGAGGAAAAAAAATGAACTTGAATGATTTTAGCAAATGGCTGCAATATAACAAAGAGTGAAAAATTTAAGGGGGTCTGAATACTTTCCGTACCCACTGTATATATATATATAAACATCCTCTTAGATTTGTCATAAAACAAAATAGATGTAGCCTAGTTGTTCAACTAAGACTTAAACATTCCTAATTTTAGCTACTAATCTATCCAAAAAAATTGGTCAAAATGCTAATTGTTTTGTATGTTTGCTTTTATCATTCTGACTTTCCATTTACAATGTTTCCCCAGTGTCTTTATGGTTATCAGGTCGACCAAAACAGCTTAACCTCCTTTGTGCACCCCATTTTATCCCTCTTTTTAAAGCAAAAATAATTGCAAATGCAGTCGTTAGCGTGTCAGCGCGAACCCTAATGCGCTATATGCAAACACTGAGCATCCAGCTGGTTCTTCTCCTGCTTTTGCCCAGTATGATCTCCATTCTACAGAGGGTCTATTGGAGATGGAGTCTTTACACGTTTATCTATTAGCTGGGTGGAGTGAAAGGAGTCTATTCATAACATCATTTTAATTAGAGCGGGAGGTGAGATGCCCATTGAGGGCCACTTGATGCAAATGGAATAAAAGTGTCAAATGGGTGAAATCAAATGAATATGTTCCTCCACGCTCATGCCTTGGCATCAAGAAGCAAAAGTAGGTAAAAACATTATTGAAACCTAATATATAAACATCCTCCTAGAAGTTCATATCATTTGCAGCTGACTGAATTTGATGCAGTGCAGGATTTTGGCAATCACATGAGGGTTTTTGTTGTTGCTCTGTGTAGCTTTTTGATATTGCATTTTGACTGTGTATGTCAAGCTAAATGAACGTTCCCCATCCCCCTTGTCTCTTTGTTACGGCCCTATGCCTCACTGGCCTGTGTCAGTGTCTCTTTTGTGAGGATGTCCCGTGTCTCTATGGCAGCCCAGATGAGGTTCAGTGAAGGCAAGACATGTGATGTCTGGGTGAATATGGCCAGGTGTGATGGGGTTCTTTTCAATGGGGGCGGTCGAGATTGGCGAGACAAATATCTCCCAGAAATATTAAGACAACGTTTAGAAGTAATGCAGTAATGCATTTTACTTTAAAGAACACTTGTCCTAGACTTCCACCTAAAAATAAAAAGCTACTTTAAAATAATTGGATTAGGACAAATGTGACCCTGGACCACAGAACTAGTCTTAAGTGTCAATTTTTCAAAATTGAGATTTATACATCATCTGAAAGCTGAATAAATATTTGGTCAAGATACAACTATTTGAAAATCTGGAATCTGAGGGTGCAAAAAAATCAAAATATTGAGAAAATCACCTTTAAAGTTGTTGGAATTAAGTTCTTAGCAATGCATATTACTAATCAAAAATTAAGTTTTGATATATATACAGTAGGAAATTTACAAAATATCTTCATGGAACATGATCTTTACTTAATATCATAATGATTTTGGGCATAAAAAAAAAATCTATAATTTTTGACCCATACAATGTATTTTTGACTATTGCTACAAATATACCCCAGCGACTTAAGACTGCTTTTGTGCTCCAGGGTCACATATATAAAGGAGCAAGATGTACTGAACAATAATAAATTACTTCAGATGTACATTTTCACTATTACTTTCTAGCACTTTACTCTGAACACTAATAGATCTGTTGAGATGTACGTGGATGCTAACAATATATAGAAACTGAAAACGCTTTGCTTGCCTTTATATATAATATGTAATTTAATCAAGCATTTGGAGCCTCTTGGGGCACTATTTTTCCTGTTTGACCTTGAGGGAACAGTCCTCAATATATGTGGGAAATCAACAGCATTCTAAAAAGGAACTTTCTTGTGTTGCAACATTCTTTCAGCTAGAGATGAATCATTTTAACAATGGGAAGGAAAAATAAATGACTTCCAGAATGTGCCACATACTTTAATGACAATCAGTTTGTCTGACGTGTTTGCTCTCCTGTAGTCCTCCTCAATATAAAGTCAATGTAGTGGAAGAATACAGTGCTTTTCAACTACCTTCAGATTAATAATACATTTAAATTTCATGAAAGAGAAAGGAATTAATTTTAGCAAGTTTTTTTTTTAAATGACAAATTTCCCATTCTCATTCCTCCCTCTTATCCTCTTCTCTCTTTACTATAATATGAATAAAATGTCCAAATAAATAAAAGGAGGGAGGATAATGTAGTTATAGCAGGTATATTTTAAATTCATTCATTCATATTTAAAGTTGAATTTAAAATCTGGAAAAATACAAAGTCTGAGATGCTCACTAATTAGTGGTGTTTGGTAAGGCACATTTTCTAAACCCCTAAACTGAAGTATTAAATATCAGCACTCTGCCCAAACATTTGTGCTACAAACATGAATGATAGCTACAATCACATTGCCTGTTGGGGAGAGGTGTGCTATTACATTTTGGACTTATGAACTTATGATATTTACAATAAAACTAAACCTGAGCCATACCTAAAGACCAGAAAATCATAGAAACTCGACTTGCCCAATAATCAAGCACATACTGGGACATCCAACCACATAGAAATGCACTAAAAACCTTAGTAACTAAGAACCCAAAACACCCTAGCATTGACAAGAACACAAATCACATTTTCTCCAGAAATCTAATTTCCTGTCTTTGACATTTCAATGTACTTGTTTTATTCTATATGGAAAGATTCCCTGCTTGATTTTATCAGTCCACCGTCTTGCTCAACCTTTTATTCCAAGTTGCATGGAAAGCAGGAGAATAGACTGAGATGCTTTATTCTTGGACCTTCTTTGATACTATATTTTTGGGCTTCATAAGGAGCCGTCTGCTTCCTGACTTCATTGTATGAAACATACTTCCCTTCAAAAATGTATGAACATACATATTACTGAATTCATGCAGTACATCAGTTACACTTATGTATTTGAACAATGCACAGCAGTCTCTAAGGATACTTCACAATGAAAAATCTCCACTCACACAAAGGCCCTGCACACGCATACAAACATATAAAGAAGAAAACAGCCCTTTGAGAGTGTAGTACCAACAAACAGGGTCAAAGAGTCATATCACAATCATTTTTTGATTTGCACCTGTTGTGGCGTGAATTAGAGGAATATGTAGAGCGTAGATCTTTCATCTGTTAATGAGTGCATTTGTAGAAAGGCTTCTCAAGCTGGCGACATCCTTTTCATCCCCTCGTCTGCCCTGCCTTTTGTCCTGCCCAGCTCACCTACAGCAAACGCACTATATGAGCATTCAATTAAACTCTATGGAGGCGGCAGAAAAATGCTGGGGAGGAGACGGGCAAGAAAAACAGGCCTTTTCTTCCAGGAGGACATTGAAAAGGCTTGAAAAAGGTCTTAATTAGGAGATATGTCTCGATGTTTAATTAAGGTGATGCCGAGATAGTGATATCGGTGCGTCAATGAACAAATTATCAGATGATACCAAATGGAGCAAAGCTAAAATGTGAGAAATGTTTTTCAAATGGTGTATTTAGGGCTGTATAATGATGCCTTTTATAGCCGCAGAATGAATGACGCGTCTGACTTGAAGCTGATGAATACCTGAACCCACAGCAACTGTAATGTATTCCTCAGAAAAGTCTCCGCTACCGACCGGGGCCAGATTCACATGCTTGCGTCCCTCTACAGCATCAGCATACTTAACAGGTTTTAACGATATGTAGATGTTAATTAATAGAAATACCACTACTAATGAGCTAATTATGGGCTCCTCAGGCATCTCATATCAGTTTGCATAGATTAAATACTAATGTGTTTGATTAACAGCTCAGTACAGACAGACAGACAGACAGACAGACAGACAGACAGACAGACAGACAGACAGATAGATAGATAGATAGATAGATAGATAGATAGATAGATAGACAGACAGACAGACAGACAGACAG
>NW_015505557.1:790210-828230 GCF_001515645.1 Sinocyclocheilus grahami
TAGACAGACAGACAGACAGACAGACAGACAGACAGACAGACAGACAGACAGACAGATAGATAGATAGATAGATAGATAGATAGATAGATAGATAGATAGTGCTCTTCACTCTTGGCCGCTCATTTTGTTTCTTGAGCCTCTTTTTCAGCTGTCCTACTAGGGTTACAGTGCTGTTTATAACTCTGTGTCTGTCTGAGTGTGTTGAGGCCCCGCCACATGACTGGTGATTCATGGGGACGCCCATAGAGCTGTCAGTCCTGAGCCAGGTGTCGAGAAACTGGCAGAACGCCTGAGTAAAGAAAAAGATTGTGACCTCATCCTGAAATACTGCAAGATGATGGCCTCTGCTGGTCACAGGACCCAAGCTACTGACATAAAAGGGCTTTTCTAGGTTCTCAAATGAAACCTGATCAAGTCAAAGCAAAAGTCACACAGAAGACTTATGATGTGTACACATGACAGCGACGACAGCCATTTCTGAAGCTGGCTTCCTCAGTACATAGAAATAATTGGTTACATGAGTAGTATTAAGGTCAATAACAAATGGTTTTCCGAGGTAAGACAAGATGAGAGAAAATGTACAAAGGTTCTTAAATATGTAATCTTTGTATTTATGATTTGAAAAACATGACATAAAAAACAAACAAAAAAAACAAAAAAAACCAAAAATTGTATATTTAAAAAGTCACATTTTATACACAATTATATATATATATAAAAAACTAAAGTTTGTAATACTGACTGATCAAAGATGTATGTCCAATAAGAATGAAAGCAAGAGAAACTAAACTATATCGTTTCTAAAAGAAACTATTATATATTAAATATATTTTTAAAAATATTAAAATGTGTATAATTACTATATATATATTAAATAATATTTAAATATATAAAATATGGATATATAACATATAAAATAATATGTAAATATAACAATATAAATTATTTGGAAAACCATTCTTTCTTAAAATATTGAATTGAAAGCTGCAATTTATGTATGGTTTTATATATTTTATGCATGGAAAAAGGTTTGCAGAAATGCAGAAATTTGTTCTGCTTGTTTTTACATGAATGAGGCCCAATGGCATTTATCTGCCTCTATGTCTGTGATTTACTTTTTGCCACTCTATTTTGGATAAGATGATACTGTACGTTTATGTTTATTTACTGTGTTTGGTTTTATTGAGATGCCACAAGAATCAGGAACTCCTGCTATGCGGAACATGATCCAAGTACGTGCTACCAGTGTGTTTTTGAGCGGAACAAGCGTATTATTCCGGCGGCATGTTTCCCAAGGTGCCATGCTGTAAAAGTGTGCATTCTCTAAGTTCATTGCTCAATTTAGCACCCAGTATTCACACTATTGCTGTGCATTTTCATCTTTTATCAGTCAAGACATATGCGGCGTAAGTTTAGGTTTTAGTCAAGACCACACAATGACGCCCAACTCATTCAACTAAGACTCTAGCAAATCACTTTCCAGCAGTCTGTGACATAAACTTTTGTGGCCCAGATCCTGGAAAATCGTTTTAATCGTGTGAGCGGGTGGTGATGATCCACAGCCACCCCCTCACCCCTGAGGTCTCGCTGAAGGCTTGAAGGCACAGTGGTTTAAGCTTCAGATTCTCAAGATTCCCCACAACATAGCAGCAATGCTTCAGAGAGTTTCTGCAGCTTGTTATAGGAGATGCCTGAGATGGTTCTCCCAGTGTATATTTTCATTTACTCTGAGTGCTTGGCACACTCGCTTCATAAACACAAGCCTAGGTACACATAGACAGAATAGTTGCATTGCACTCCATGTGATGAAAGAAGCTATTCATTAACATATCTCATTTACATAGCTGAGAGGCAATATTTAGGGCCCTGAGGAGCAACGACCAGACAGATGACGGTTTCTTAAGAAACCATGACAAAAGTTACTTTACTAGCGATTTAAAATCGAATCTGTAAAATTATCAAACCTACAAAACTCGTTTTTTCTTCTGAAGTGTTTCTAATGTTTCTAATTAGATTTCATCACAATTTTTTCCTAGATGATGAACTGCAACATGAAATCTAAAGCTTGCTCATCATCCAGTTCAATTGACTCAAATGTTGGTATAATTCAAAGTCATTTCTTAAAATATAATATGATGTATGATATGAAATTGGAGGAAAATATATTGTGGAACTGGAATTGGTGGACTGAAACTGAAAATGTCAAGGATTCTTTTTAAATTACAACATAGCAGCAATGCTTCAGAGAGTTTCTGCAGCTTGTTATAGGAGATGCCTGAGATGGTTCTCCCAGTGTATATTTTCATTTACTCTGAGTGCTTGGCACACTCGCTTCATAAACACAAGCCTAGGTACACATAGACAGAATAGTTGCATTGCACTCCGTGTGATGAAATAAGCTATTCATTTACATATCTCATTTACATAGCTGAGAGGCAATATTTAGGGCCCTGAGGAGCAACGACCAGACAGATGACGGTTTCTTAAGAAACCATGACAAAAGTTACTTTACTAGCGATTTAAAATCGAATCTGTAAAATTATCAAACCTACAAAACTCATTTTTTTTTCTGAAGTGTTTCTAATGTTTCTAATTAGATTTCATCACAATTTTTTCCTAGATGATGAACTGCAACATGAAATCTAACGTTTGCTCATCATCCAGTTCAATTGAATCAAATGTTGGTATAATTCAAAGTCATTTCTTAAAATATAATATGATGTATGATATGAAATTGGAGGAAAATATATTGTGGAACTGGAATTGGTGGACTGAAACTGAAAATGTCAAGGATTCTTTTTAAATAAAATAATAAATGCATAAAACATTACAAATATTTTCTTATTATTATGATTGATTATTAAAATCCATAATTTATGTCAAATTGTTGCATGATGCATTTCAATGTTAAAATTTAACTACTACTTAAATTAGCAGTGCAACATATAGCCTGACAGTAGCTGTTTGCAAAACAGTCTAGCTTTTACAGTAACAAGCTATAAAAAAGCATGCAGCGAGACTAAATTATACACTACTGTTTTTTTGTGGCACATTATATTGCACACGCAGCTTTACTGCTACACCATTCAAAAGCTTGGGGGCAGTTTTTTTCCAAGGAAATTCATTATTTTATTTGGCAAGAATGCATTAAATTGATTTAAAGTGACTTTTACTGCATTTATAAGAAGTCATGATTTAACAGAATAATTGCAAGGAAGTGCAAAGGTTTTCTTTTCCTCTCTCTCTCTCCTTCCAGGTGTCAGTGGTCCCCTGCAGTCTGCGGCCCCTCAGTGGCTGTTTTTGTGTGTCTAAATTGTGTATCCCATTCTCCCCATGTCTGTCATGCACCTTGTTTCCAAGTATGGCCACTATGAAGGAACTGTCACTGGGGGCCTATGTGGGAAATTAATGGCGACAGAGAAGCGCAAAAAAGACAGGACAGCTGCCTCTGTCACCACCGGGGTCAGACTGCAGGCACTGGGCGGCTTTAGGTGTTCCTGCGGTATGTACCTTACACTTGTTTTTCTGCTAATCTGATTTCGCCGTCATCAGCTGTCTCTCATCGTTTCACATTATTTGTCTGCTTGGCCCCGCCTAGTATACAACATAAACAAATAAACACATACACACAATTAATAAACTGTTCTAAAAGCAACTTCAAATTATTAAATGTGACCCTGGACCACAAAACCAGTCATAAGGGTCAAATTTTTGAAATTGAGATGTATACACAATCACAAAGCTGAATAAATAAGCTTTATGGTTTGTTAGGATAGGACGATATTTGGCTGAGATACAACTATTTGAAAATCTGGAATCTGAGGGTGCAAAAAAATCTAAATATTGAGAAAATCGCCTTTAAAGTTGTTCAAATGAAGTCCTTAGCAATGCATATTACTAATCAAAAATTAGGTTTTTATATATTTACAGTAGGAAATTTGCAAAATATCTTCATGGAACATGATCTTTAATTAATATCCGAATTATTTTTGGCATAAAAGAAAAATCAATAATTTTGACCCATATAATGTATTTTTGGCTATTGCTACAATATACCCCAGCGACTTAAGACTGATTTTGTGCTCCAGGGTCACATATGTTAAACTGAAGCCATATGGTTCCTGCATTGTGGACCATATAATGACTGTATAGACCAATCAGTTTAGTGTTCTTTATGTGAGTAGAATGTTAGAATAACCTTCCTGAACAAATACACTACAGTTCAAAAGGCTAAGTTCAGTACAATTGTTTTATGAAAGAAATGAATGCTGTTATTTAGCAAGGATGCATTACATTGACCAAAAGTCAGAGTAAAGACATTTTACAAACGATTACTTTAAAATAAATGCTGTTCTTTTGACATTTCTGTTCATCAAAGCATCCTGTATGTATCACAGTTTCCAGAAAAACAATAAGCAGCACAACTGTTTCCAACACTGTTAATAATAAGAAATGTTTCTTGAGCATTAAAAATCAGCGTATTAGAATGATTTCTGAAGGATCATGTGACACTGAAGACTGGAGGAATGATGCTGAAAACTCAGCTTTGCATCCCAGGAATAAACGAAATTTTAAAATTGATTCAAATGTATTTTAAATTATAATAATATTTCACAATTTCTACTTTTTTTTTCTATTTTATTTTTGACCGACCCCAAACTTTCGAACCATTTTTTACACTTAGTTAACAACATTCTAGGAATGTTGAATTATAATGTCACTAAGGGAGTGATGTGGTTTAATATTAATAAAATATGCAATTTAAGCTATAATAAACAGTACATATTATTTGAACATCTTTTAATGTAATCAGAACATCAGAAAATCAGAAGATTTAGCAATGACCTTTAAAAACGAACATTAAAAGGACATTCAAACAACACGGTGACAACTTGATTTCAAATACTAATCATAATACTAATGATAAAGATGTTTCATGAACTTCATTTTAACCGTTTCTTTTACTTCACTGAATCACAACGGTCAAAGACATCCACAAATTAAAAGGGAAGAATAAATGCTAATCATTATATTTAATTTAAAATGATAATTTTTTTGTTGTTATTATGCGTTTTATTTTCTTTCAGAGATGTGTGCTGTCCCACAGTCCTAATGGCCTCTTATAAATAAGACGTAGAAACAAAAACTTCAATAGAGGGCTCAGAGACCAAGGACACATCTGCCAATGTGGTCTTCAGAGGCACAATCAAATCATGTTATATTGTGTTGCATTGTCCACCCGCTTCTCTAATCGCCCCACCGGAGCTGAAAAACACAAAGATAGTGCTTCGTTTGTCAGCTAACCCATTTGATCCCAATCGCACATACGCATGTGCTAGTTGTCTCTCCGGTGAGTTTCATTGAACCAACACTGATAATGTTTCAGGGCCCCATTCATGACTTCAAACTGCACAAAAAGGTTTGGCCTAAGGGTGTCCTCCACTACCCAAAACCCCACAAACAGCCCCCCACTCCCCTCGCTCTCAGCTGTCTCCCGAATCACACGACCCAATGATGATGGGCGGCACATGACCATGACACTGCACCCTACTGCTCCGCTATCCTCACCGCCGCACGCCTTTGTTGGAAGAGAGTGTGTGTTGTTACAAGCGGGCCACCCTAATTTTAACCGCTAATGGGTCCAGCCCTGCCTGGATCCAAGTCCCTGCCAGAAATAGCCCACCGACTGACAGTCATGGGTTTGACGAGGAGCCGGGACTGAAGTCAAAACATATTCGAGCCGGGTGGAATTTCTTGCCCCTGTGAAAATGCAGCACTAATATCTTCCTCCTCGATTTTTTGCCCCTCCACATCGCAGTTGCCCCAATCGTGACCCGTCTGGCTTAACCACAACCCCTAAATGCATCTTCAATTGGATGCACAGTGAGAAATGGATGGAGTAAAAGGAGAAACTTTCTGAAAAGGAAGCTGTTTCTTTGCAATTGCATATTGCGTGTACTTTCGTTTTTGAATTTCGTTGGTCATTTAACACATTTGATGCTGCTTTCTGTTGTTCTCTCAGGTAGGGCTGCATGATATATCAAGATAAAATCAATACTGAGATATGGATAACTGTCAAATTTAATTTATATGCACATTATGATCGATTACACACATGCAACTCATGATAACAGAATTTTCAGTGTCTCTGAAGGGTTTGGTTCATTTACTGTGAATCGAGCTGTTATGAGATGCTGAAACACGATCATAAACAGCACACAGTCAAAAGAACAGTGCCACGCTTCACAGAGAATACATTTATTTGCAGACAAATTGCCAAAATAAAGGTTCCAAGGTTTAATGTTTGAAAATGAAGAAATATGTAATTGATATGTGTACTTTTGTGCTATTAAACATCATTTTACAATACAATACAATAATTCTTAACATATTTATACACAACCAAATTACACAATTCATATGTAAGTATAAAGGAAGACCAAAATGCTCTAATATTTGAATAATATAAGTGTTGTCATAAATTGCATTCTCTATGTACTTTGTATAAACAACCATAACATGACCTTGTGCTGTATGAGCTGCAAACATTTAAATGATTTGTTTTCATGTTAAAATGGCAGCATCCCTTTGTAGTCTTATAAGACTCAAGAGTTTTTCTAAATAGGTAATCGGAGAAGAACGCACTTTCTTCCATGAAATGGTCTATTTTAAGTTATGGTCTGAACAAGCATCTCAGACATATGTTCTTTTAGGAACAAGCTAATTGGATGTTGGTGCTCATATACAGAGCAATTTGCAATGCATTGTTCAGGAGAAAAACATCTTTAAAAGAAAAAAAAAACCTTGAAAATGAAAACGTCTTCCTGAGCATCAGTCCAAGTACCCTAAGACATTATCCTCAGATGAACTGTAATGCATGGCGAACAAGTGCTAAAGTAAATTTTCCAAATTGGTCATTGTTTATCTAAAGTGACAAACCTGAGGTTTCCTTGATGATTTCTTTAAAAGAGGTTCCTGTCCCTTGCCAATTCTCTTTTTTTTAAATCACAAATAAACAAAGGAACCACATTGACTGACTACATGTGTGATTTGACAGTGCAAACAGGAGATTTCAAACTGATTGGTGCAGTAACTCTTCAGCAGAAGCACATTAACACTTCGAAAGTCCCTGAACTTTCAAGGTCTTCACTGCAGAAACTCTCTACTAGCCCTTTCTGCACCAGCTAGGATGGCCAAATAGCTCCACCAAACCATTGGTTTATTCAAACATCAATTTAAATAGCTGGCCTTGCGATTCTTAACAATAAGAATACGTTTTTTAAAAATGAATGGAAATTGCATTTAACAAACCATAATGACACTTGTACGGGCTATTCAGTTTGATATTTGAACGTCTGGGCAGTGGCTTATTTTTAACAATGAGGCAGGAGAAAGTGTTTCCTAAAAGGACGTTTTAACACTGTCCAAATGCAAACAGAAGAACTTGACAAGGATAAATAATCAGTTTCTGTAATTAAAAGTTGACTGTGAATGAAAAAGTAATTAAAAATCACCCATGCGGAATTTTGGCACATATCTGTTTCAAGTTATGCTTTTTTTATTAAAATAATTTAAAAAAAAAGAGTTTTTTATTTAATCTCTGAATAGAGAGAATTTTGTCTTGTCTTTGTCACGTTACGCTGTTCAGAAAGAACATGGGAGACACGAAGGAACATTCAGCAGTCGTTAATCAAGGAAACACTGGGACTCATCACAACAGGCGTTTGAGCAACACACGTAGTAGCCTGCACAAGTAGAACCGACCAATACAAACTAAACAGACTGGGGCTTATAAGGACTGGATAACGAGGGACAGACAGGTGCGGGGAATCAATTAATAATCAAACTAAACAAGGACAGGAACAAGACCAAATAAGGCAAAACAGGAACTGAAACACATGACAAAACATATTATTGCAATAACCGACCTCTGCATTGCTATTTCAAAGGGTTTTAAGTGACTCTGTCCGAATACACAGATGTAGCAAAAATCAAAAGCTGATTTATTTATCGGGAGTCAAAGCTCAAACATTCCTGCCATATAAAATGTTGTCTCGAGTTTTTGAGGTGCAAATTTAAATATTTTGTTCATAAAACACTTTTAAAGGTTTTAAAAGATTTTATTTTCAATAACAAACATTTCAGCATAACGTACAACATATTTTAAATTCAATATAGCAGAAAACACACAGCGAGACGTGTGAGTGCCATTATGACGAGCGTGTCTAAAGCACAGCTTTATATGGAGGGGACGACTGAATGGAGACACTATGAGGATAAGTGAGCTCACTGTATCTACTGACACTCGAATGGCGCTGGGAGCCAAATTCACAGCTGACACTGTGCTCTCAGCGAGTGAAGAGTTTATCCAGAGAGCGTGGATTTCCACATTTCCTCCTCAGTCTGGGTCACTACTTCATCACTGCCCGAAAACAGCAACAGGTGTGTCACGCGCTTCTAGTTACACGATTACAATTCACCCTAAAAGCATCTGTTGTCCCTGGATATATCCATCTATATGTCTATCTATTTATCTGTCTCCTATCAATAGAAATCCAGCAGTATAACACCATATATTTTCAATACAGGTTATTTACACTTGTACAGTAAGGCCTACTGCTCCTCAACTTCCATGTCTTCAAAGAATAACAAAGTTCCACAGGTCAGGTTTTGTTTATTCTCTTTGTTTCATGGAAGCTTCGAATTCGGATATAATACTCGTTTCATGTACCGCTGTTTGTTACTACGCTTAGAAAGTATGCATATTCGGACGTGAGGCAGGTGTAGCGAACCATGATCGAGTATAGCCTAATACAGATGACTCAACACAAACAGCTTTAAAGGGTTAGTTCACCCAAAAATGAAAATTAGCCCATAAATTACTTACCCTCAAGTCATCCTAGGTGTATATGACTTTCTTCTTTCAGACGAATCCAGTCGGAGTTATATTAAAAATCGTCTTTGATCTTTCAAGCGATTTCATGGCACTCAGCGGGTGTTGCATTGCTTCAGTCCAAAACAAGTTAAATAAAAAGCGCCCATCCATAAAAAAAAAGTGCCTTACACGGCTCCGGGGGGTGAATAAAGGCCTTCTGTAGCGAATCGATGCGTTTTTGTAAGAAAAATATCCATATTCAAAACGTAATAATCACTTTAATGTAGCTTGCGCTCACTGTTGTAAAGGGATGCAGTTCTGGGCGGATGACCTCTGAGGTTCACACGCTGCGCATGCGCCGGTGAGTCTCGTGAAAACCAACGTTTGTTAACAGGAGAAAAGGAAGCAAAGTTTCCTTACTTTAGCAAAGGAAAACCAGTCTCCTCTTGGCTTATATCGAAATCCTTCAACATTCTTCTTTACAAATCCTCGTTTTGTACTTCTAATTAGTGACCGTTGTTTTGTTTTGATCTCTCCGCTGCGTTTCCACATGCGTCACTTCTGAGTGGTGCATGCACATAGCTGACCTCATACGTCATTCCCCCGGACCTGCTTCTGTTTACAAAACAGTGAGCGCAAGCTATATTAAAGTGATTATTACGTTTTGAGTATGGATATTTTTCTTACAAAAACGCATCGATTCGCTACAGGAGGCCTTTGTTCACCCCCCCCCCGGAGCCGTGTGAGACACTTTTTTTTATGGATGGGCGATTTTTATTTAACTTGTTTTGGACTGAAGCATGCAACACCCGCTGAGTGCCATGAAACAGCTTGAAAGATCAAAGACAATTTTTTATATAACTCCGACTGGATTCGTCTGAAAGAAGAAAGTCATATACACCTAGGATGCCTCGGGGGTGAGTCATTTATGGGCTAATTTTCATTTTTGGGTGAACTAACCCTTTAATTTGCAAATTCGATCCATTTCTTGAATCGCTTCAAACTGACCATGACCATGACCTCTAATTCACCGATCCGAATGTGTCATGACTCAAAACGGAAGTAGCCTACTGGCATTTTGATTCAAACTAATATATTTTCATTACATTTCATATATTCTATTCATAATATAATATAATATAATATAATATAAATGTGACCTTGGACCATAAAAGTGTCAATTTTTCGAAATTGAGATTTATACACCAGCTGAAAGCTGAATAAATAAGCTTTCCATTGATGTATGGTTTGTTATGATAGCACAATATTTGGCCGAGATACAACTATTTGAAAATCTGGAATCTGAGTGTGCAAAAAATCTAAATATTGAGAAAATCTCCTTTAAAGTTGTCCAAATGAAGTCCTTAGCAATGCATATTACGAAACAAATTTTTTTTTGATATATTTACGGTAGGAAATTTGCAAAATATCTTCATGGAACATGATCTTTACTTAATATTCAAATGATTTTTGGCATAGAAGAAAAATCAATATTTTTGACCCATACAATGTATTTTTGGCTATTGCTACAAATATACCCCAGCGACTTAAGACTGGTTTTGTGCTCCAGGGTCACAAATGGTTTAGATGTAATATTTAAACAAACAATGCTATTAAGAACATGTTGGAAGGTCTTAATATCAACTGGATTTCCAAAATCTGACCTTTGCCCCCACAACAACTATTAAACAGTAAAACAACAAGTTCTGTGGTGGTCTCCCTGTAGGATCTACAGACCCTCAGTGGCCTGAAATGGTTTGTCCATACGTTGTGCTGTCTCTGCGGCCGGGACAGGTGCCAATCCAGCTCTCCTAAAACAGACACTCTCTGTTTCGTGTTGCACAGCAGACCCTCCTCTTCTCTCAACAGTTGCCGTGGTCATGTTGAATGCAGTGGTTCACTTCCATGCCACAGACCCACAATTCACCAGGGCTTCTGTTGCCTCATCAGCAGCACACGGAGCTCAACTGTTCCCCTGATCACAGTCCAACTAAAATCACTTCTTGACTACACTTTTTCTTTTGAAAAGTCCAAAATTCTATCATTTACTCACCCTCATATTATTCCGAATGACTTTTCTTAAACATTTTTGCTTCAGGCATTAATAAATCTGCTTATAGAGTGCAACACCATGTGGGCTCCCCATAAAATCACTGTGTGTCACCATTTGGTCGAAACATTTCTACATCCTTTACTCAAGTACATGTTTACATTCCATTCTCTCTTCAACTTGCCTTGACAATGTTTTTGCACTCTCTTTCTCTCATCTCCTACCCCCCTTCTCCCTCGTTTTGGACGGACCCAGGCAGATTACCTGCAAATGCATGACTGGGGGCCAAGGGTCCCCTCTGTCAGCAGAGGCACAAAGCCAGGAGACTCTTTTATTCTCAGATGTTAGAGGAAAGAGCCTATGTTGAAAACTGCAGGCCGGTTAAAGCTGTAAGTGATGTGCCCTGATCTTCTCTGATTCATTAGATGTGTTGAATCCACTGTTGTTTCAGCAGGTTAGGTCCTATTAGCTGGGTGTTAGCACTCAACATTTCCTTGTCCTTAAGCTATTTGGGTAGAAATAGAAACCTTGTCAGGTTACTCAGTCTAAAACCCCCATTGTTTGAGAGCTGTCACCTCAGAAATGGAGAGTTATTGCATGCTGTAACTCGATCTGTGAACAGGTGTGAAAGCGCTAAACTTGAAGCGTGAACAGTGAATTTGAGTTGAATTAGAAGCAATTAGTATCTTTTTATTGCCATATTTATTGCCATATTCTCCATGCAATATCATTTATATTTCTAGAATTTATAGCTAAATATATTTTATGAAAAATTATTTTATGAACAAAAATGTATTATTATTTATTATTATATTATTTATTTCAAATTATAAATAAAAAAAATATATAATTATTTCTTACTTATTAAAACCTTTTTTTCACACCATATTTTCTGATTGTATGAAAACATATTCAGTGTTTGTTTTCAAGATTTTTGCTGTGTTGCTGTATTTTAATGGCTTTCTGGAAAATATAAAATTGTATTTTGATTCAAATTAAGGCTATTTATTCATATATATATATGTATATATATATATAAAATGAATGAATGAACATCCTCTCCTAACTCTTCCAGCACAAAAATATTTTTTTCCCATATCAAAGAATCAAGGATTTCATTCTTGGTTGTGCTTGGTAAGTGTTTTGTTGTTTAATAAAACCATTTGTCTCATTGTTTGGGCCCTTAAAATACATGGGAATGTCTACAAGAATGTACAAATCCTGAGAAAATCCAACTACAGTGAATTCAAAAGTTACAACTGTGCGGATCCCTTTACACCTCAGATACTGCTATTAGTGTTTGTTGAGAAATAACCAGAATATTTCACCTCCAGCACTCTGGACAGCGCTAGATTAGCTTAATATGTGAAAGCCTCCATGAAGTGGGTTATACGTGACAGAATACCAAACATTCCTGTGAAATTCCCAGTAAAATCATGATGAGCTTTAGACACCACTTCAGCTGCTCATCTGAAGTGTATTGGACACTACAGCAACAGCAGCAGCATTGATTCCACTGTATCAGTGTTTTCTTAGTTGCAGCATATTGTTGATTTTAAGGGTCCTAATGACAGAAAAATGCCCCTTGACCCCAGCACCAGTTGCATGAAAACTATTTGGCCTTCGACCTGGAAATCTAATGAGCCCAGGGCAACTGGGCACAGAAAACCATGGCATTTTAAATAGACAGATGGCAGCACGTTTATTTAGCAATAATGTATCTGTTTAGTTCTATTCAGCTTTTTATTCAAATGACTTGAAAGCTTTTGGAATTGTCCTTTTTTAAAGCTTGGCTAACTTCATGCATGAGACAGATGAGACAAGAAAATGTTATTACGTAGATATATATTGTGGTCACTAGTGTTATTAAATATATGAACATGCACTCAAATCTAAAATAAAAACAAAAATATATTTTTATTTGTAATACCAGAACGGAACGATTCATAAGGAGTTATTGGTCTCTGGTCTGGAGGTTCGATTCACGGAGGAGTCGTTTATTTGAACAGATTCATTTTTGCGATTCGTGCACCGATTTGCAGTGCTTCTAATCACGCGAACTTCAACGTTCATAGTAAACACAACGAGGAACGAAATATCTTAGAAACACAACGCAATATTTGACTTTCCCCCACAAAATACCAAACCAGACTACATACAACAGAGCATACAGGCTAACTGGTCTCAGTTGAGATGACAGCATGAAACTTGAAGGCATCTAAAACGAGTAAACTGCCAGCTAGAAACCAGCTAACGCTATAAGATTATATTGTTGTGCAATTATCTTGTTTGAAGATTTTCCAACACGTAGACTACACTTTTTATTTGACTGCAAGCAATACCATACAGCGCACGAGGACTTCTGGGAACACTTTGAGTGATGATTCAAATGAATCGACTCACTGAACCACTCATCATTTGAATGAACCGAATCTCTCAAGTGAATCAGACTCGTGCGTAAAGACAGAGTACAGAACAGAAAAGCTGCTCAGTGCGCTTCAGTCGGACTCGACGCGGAGCTTCATTTTCTGTCTGTACACGCTGAGCCAGCGCTTTATTTCAAATGAAGCGTCCTCTCATTCCGCTAATAAGGTTTTATACGTGATATAACAGCTGTCTTCGCCATGAGCTGCTTGGATGTCATGTATCAAGTGTATGGTCCACCTCAACCTTATTTTGCCGCAGCATACACACCATATCACCATCAGGTTTGTTCATGTATACGTTAACTGTATTATGCTTCTATTGTATTAAAATGTATTTTAATTTTATTTTAAAGCAGTTCTGGTTTTGTTTGAATTCGTGCGCGAAACTTTCTTTCTCTGCTCGACTTGTTGCGCATGTGATCGTGACCAAATAGTTTAACAGTTTTAAAAGAAGTCACATATTTAGATGGTCATGAGAAAAATGTAACTTTATTAATTTAAAGAAAATCTGAAGAAGTCAAAAAGATGAAAAATGTCTGTATTTTACAGATATCGTATTGTTATCATGAATGCAGAATAGGCATAAAAACTATTGGCATGTGTAATGCTTTATGGAGAGTAGGCCTATATTTCTTTCTTTTATGTTTCGATGTATATATAGCAGCTTTGTATATGTGCTAGTGTTTGAACAGAAGTTTAGAAACATTGCAGGAACACAAATTGTGCAATACCAAACTCACTGATGTGTTTGTGAGTGCAAATATCAGAGTTGAATGTAAATTGATTTGGCCATTTTTACATGCTTTCAGAAATTGGCATTTTACTCCAAAATGCAAGAATCCCCAGAAACACTGAGCGGAAGCAGCTCTTCTTTTTCCAACCTCTCCGGGCCACCCATAAAAGAGGAGGGCTGCGCCCGGGAGAAAGATCACCCGCCGGAGGCTGAGTACATCAGCTCCAGATGTGTGCTATTCACTTATTTCCAAGGGGACATCAGTTCGGTGGTAGATGAACATTTCAGTCGGGCTTTGAGTCAGTCCAGTAGTTGTGCCCCTGGATCCACCAACAGCAAGACCGCAAGAGGTACATCGTCCTGGAGAGGTGGGAATCTGATGCAACCTACATTTTAATTTACACTGTAATTAATATATGTTTTACTTACATCCTTTTTGATTACACAGCTTTTGGTAATGACAATGGGCATGCATTTCCTTTTTTATGATAGATAGATAGATAGATAGATAGATAGATAGATAGATAGATTTTTAAAAGCTAATACAAATTCAATTAAGATATACAGACAATTAAGACAATTATAAGACAATATCTTTTCCTTGCATCCTTTATGATGATAATATTAGTCATGACAATGGTCATAATTGTATTATTATTTTTTCAAGATCAATAGATAGATTTTTAAATAAGGATATACAGTACATAGGACATCATTTTTTACAATCAAGTAGGACTGCATAGCTAGTAGTCATGACAACGGACACCATTTGAATTTTTTTGCAATGTTTCAAGATCGATAGATAGATTTTTAAAAACGAATGCAAATCCATCTAATTAGGATATACAGATAATTAGGACATCATTTTTACAATCAGTTATGAATGCACAGATATTAGGCATGACAACAGGCACAATTTTACTTTATTTTATTATTTTTTTTTTGCATTGTTTCAAGATCAGTAGATTTTTTAAAAGCTAATTAGTTAAATTATGAAATGCAGATAATTACATTTTACAATAAGTTGCATTTTTGTTTTGTAAATCCAAATGTGTGGGCATTCATTTTTAATCTCAAACTAAATATTCAAAGGCTCAAACTGTTTGCACATTAACATGTAGAACATTTACATAAATGATTCCCTCCCCAGACGGATCATTCCCTATGAGCCAGAGAAGCTTCCCTCCCTCGTTCTGGAACAGCGCGTATCAGCCGTCAGTGACGGCATCTCTCAGCAGCGCCCTGGGTTCCTCCCACACAGATCTTCCCTTCCCGGCGGACCCGTACTCCACCGCGTCTCTACACAGCCACCTTCACCAAGCCACCCCAGAGCCCTGGCACCCCTCTCACCACCATGAGTACATCAGCTCCAGATGTGTGCTATTCACTTATTTCCAAGGGGACATCAGTTCGGTGGTAGATGAACATTTCAGTCGGGCTTTGAGTCAGTCCAGTAGTTGTGCCCCTGGATCCACCAACAGCAAGACCGCAAGAGGTACATCGTCCTGGAGAGGTGGGAATCTGATGCAACCTACATTTTAATTTACACTGTAATTAATATATGTTTTACTTACATCCTTTTTGATTACACAGCTTTTGGTAATGACAATGGGCATGCATTTCCTTTTTTATGATAGATAGATAGATAGATAGATAGATAGATAGATAGATTTTTAAAAGCTAATACAAATTCAATTAAGATATACAGACAATTAAGACAATTATAAGACAATATCTTTTCCTTGCATCCTTTATGATGATAATATTAGTCATGACAATGGTCATAATTGTATTATTATTTTTTCAAGATCAATAGATAGATTTTTAAATAAGGATATACAGTACATAGGACATCATTTTTTACAATCAAGTAGGACTGCATAGCTAGTAGTCATGACAACGGACACCATTTGAATTTTTTTGCAATGTTTCAAGATCGATAGATAGATTTTTAAAAACGAATGCAAATCCATCTAATTAGGATATACAGATAATTAGGACATCATTTTTACAATCAGTTATGAATGCACAGATATTAGGCATGACAACAGGCACAATTTTACTTTATTTTATTATTTTTTTTTTGCATTGTTTCAAGATCAGTAGATTTTTTAAAAGCTAATTAGTTAAATTATGAAATGCAGATAATTACATTTTACAATAAGTTGCATTTTTGTTTTGTAAATCCAAATGTGTGGGCATTCATTTTTAATCTCAAACTAAATATTCAAAGGCTCAAACTGTTTGCACATTAACATGTAGAACATTTACATAAATGATTCCCTCCCCAGACGGATCATTCCCTATGAGCCAGAGAAGCTTCCCTCCCTCGTTCTGGAACAGCGCGTATCAGCCGTCAGTGACGGCATCTCTCAGCAGCGCCCTGGGTTCCTCCCACACAGATCTTCCCTTCCCGGCGGACCCGTACTCCACCGCGTCTCTACACAGCCACCTTCACCAAGCCACCCCAGAGCCCTGGCACCCCTCTCACCACCATCACCCTTACTCGCTCAGCGGAGCCATCGGCACCCAGGGGTCGGCTTACCCCCGGCCCTCCATGCACGACATGTATGGAACGCACTTTGACCCCCGTTACAGCTCTCTACTCGTGCCCTCGGTGCGGCCACATAGACTTCCTCCAGCCACGGTTCCCGCACCTGGAGCCTCGCCGTGCGATATCAGCAAGAGTGAGTCGGGCAGCTCGGCGTGGACCGGAGCTTTCACAGCAGCGAGCTCTGATATGAGCCTGAACATGGATACAGGTGTGAACGGCATGCAGTCTACATACAGCAACATCGCAAAGTTCATTCACATGAGCTACACTTAAAAACGTATGGATGTCATTGCATTTTAAAACAAAATATCAAACCAAAAAGCTTTTATTTTAAAGAAAAGAACACATGTCACTAAAAAGAAGGTTTGGCTTTAAATAATGAATAAGACAACATTTTGTGACACTTTCTGGTTGTCAGATGTTAGTGGAACACACCGTTCAAAAGTTTTTGAAAAATTGGAAAATATTATTATAATTTAAAATAACCTTTTCTGTTTTAATGCATTTTGAAAATGTAATTTATTCCTGTGATGCAAAGCTGAATTTTCATCATCATTACTCCAGTCTTCAGTGTCACATGATCCTTCAGAAATCATTCTAATATGCTGATTTGCTGCGTAATAGTTTTGTGGAGACTGTGATATATTTTTTTCAGGATTATTTGGTGAATAGAACGTTTGAATGAAAAGCATTTATTTAAAAATATAAATCTTTTTTAACATTATAAATGTCTTTTCTGTCATTTTCGATCAATTGCATGCATCCTTTCTGTATTAATTTCGTTAAAAAAAATCTTACTGACCCCAAACATTTGAACAGTAGTGTAGTTAATGTGATGAACTAAACCTGTGGTTACTTTGTCAGGGTGCCTGTGCGAATATTATCCACTAAAATCACCTGGACATCAGTTTGAGTGCAGATAATTGTGAAGAAAATCTAAATTATTTCAGATAAAAGCTCTAGTATGGTTTGTCTGCAAATGCCAGTTTAATACTTTGTTATACAATGCAATGACATTTTCGATTTCCTAAGTGTGACTTAAAGCGTCTAAATACATTTTTGGGCCACCGTGGGTTAAAATCGCAGCATAAAAAGTCAGCTCAAAAAATTCAAACATAATGTAAAAATAATCACGTCTTAAGAGCTTGTTGAAGTACATATTGTGAGTTTTAAATCTAGTTATCTTCAAGCTTTTTGACTTTGAGTTTGCTCTGCTGACATATCCGTTCCTCACTCTTCACTCTCACTCTTAAGGCTTTAATGCTTTCTTTGCCTCAAGTCTTCTCACTTCTCTATATTTGCTGCTTATTTTCCCTCTCCTCATTTCTTTACCCTTTTCTTCCTTTTCCTTCTTCCTCTCAGGTCTACAGAGCCAGGATAAAAGCAAGGACTTGTACTGGTTTTAGTGCCCTGCGGCCGCTTCTTTCTCCGCTGGCTTGTCTTTCTCTGGCTTTTCTGTAACAGATTCTCATCTCACTTGCAGCTCGGCGCTACACCCTCTGCGGCGGGACCATCCTAAGCTGAACCCTTCAGATGAATGCAAAACTCTCTCTCTCTCTCTCTCTCGATTGAGAAAAGACAGTAAAGAGAAGCAAACATACTGTAGTGGTGTGACTAGCAGCTGCTCTCGCCCCTTCCCTCCCCTGACCCTCAGCAAAACGGACCCAAAATGAGCTTTGAAAAAGGACAAACGTTACTTTAAGGGGACATTTGAGAGCCGAATGGACCGGCTATATGAAAAGACCAGAAATGAGAGTTTCCAACGCGAGAGCTGCATTCCCTATCATCGCTGAAGACAGAGAGCGGCTATTTGAAGCCACTTGACTCTATCTATATTGCTTTCAGCACCTGTCACCGACAACTGTTGTGGAACTTAGCAGACACACACACAATGGCACTGTGCGCCGTTTGACCGAGCGAGCACCCTGGATTTCATTAAACAGGCGTTTTGTTGTATCTGGACACACGGCGAAAGGGAACAACTGGTTTGGCTTTTCATTTTTTTGTGAGGAGTGGTGTGGGTTCAACTGGAAGTAGATACAAACACCATTAAGCTGTACTGTATATACTTTATGTGTCTTAGTGTGTCCAGTGCTACAAGTAGGAGCAACCAGCATGACAGAAATATCGATTCTTTCATTTGTACATTTTAAACAACCACTTACAGTCACCGTCTGCCTAGGGTGACGTCTCACCATGATGTATTTGAATGTATGTAATATATTACCTTTGAAAGTATTTTTCCAGTGCATTGAGGAGAAGGAGGTGTTGTCTGTTTTTACCAGCTGTCTATCTTCATCCTACGAAACAAAAATGGAAATAAAACCAGGCGGTACACACTTTTTCCGCTGCTTTTAAGTGTTTTAGGGAAAGCTTGTTAAATTGCAAACGCGATTGATCATGCAAACTTGAGTATAGTGGCATCTTTTCATACCAGACACCGTCTTGAAATGTATTTTATGCTTGCTTTGGGCTCTTAAGAAAGAAACAAAAGGCTCTTATGAATTCGCAGCAACCTTCAAAACCTCAAAAGCGAGGCCATCAGAGATGAAATCATTTATTTCAATATACATTTTCGCAACATGAGAAGGAATGTAAACATGGGCTACTTTTAATGTGCGTGATGTTTTGTTCACTCAGCCATAGAGTCAGCCAGTGAAAAGGAAAAGGGAAGCGAGGAAGAAAGCAGCAGAGTGAATGTTATCACATGCCATTTGAGCCTTTGTGTTCACTGTGAATACCGGACAGCTGTAGATTAATATTGGCTTATGACAACAGCAATGATGGACAAGAGATGTGTGGCCAGGGGTTTCTCTTGCTTAAGTGGGTAAAACAAAGGCCTCTTTTTTTAAAAGCAGTCCTAAAGTTTTGGGGGTGCATGAAAAACTCAGTTCATGTGGCAGATTAAGTCACATTATGTACAGTACGAGTATTTTATAAATGATTACTATTGAAACTCTGTTTACTTTAGTTGTATTTGTAGCCCGTTTGTCTCCCTTGAGTTCAAAGTTGAGTTAATTATATTTGTCTTATGTACAACTACAGTTTTCAGTACTGTTGACAATGAAATGTGCCTTTTAACCTCACTTGGCTATATGAACAAAAATGTAATAAATTATTTAGAAAAAAACAAATAATATAGGTCTAGAAAAATTGCAAGTGTAGAGGAGACCAGGGCTGTCACAGTTTGTTATTGAACGTCAGTTTCTGTTAAAAAAATTCTGTATGAACATATTTTTTTGGTGTAGATCTTGACGTTTAGCGGGGCATGTTGTCACACAATATGGGCCCTGCTGGTAACAGGCATAAAATGAAAATAGCTTCTCAAAGTAAAAAATTAAGAAAGACAAAACAATTCATGAAACAATATAAACGAGCAAAATTATAAAAAGAGCAGTGTATGACAATGTGGTATTAAGTATGGCGTGCAAAATATTCGTTTGGAATACAAGAAATCACAACAATTTAAAACAGATGAAAAGACTTTTGACTTAAAACACTGACTACATTACAGTGTGAAAGAGTAGGTAAGTATTATTATTAATTATTAGCCATAGAAAAATAAAATATTACATACAATAAAGTAGATATACAAATGCTAATGTGGTCATAAATCTATAAACATATACGCAAAGCTGTCACAATATCCCTGCCCGGTAACTCAGCGCCAATATTAGCATGACTGGACTATTTCTAGCCGCGCCGCGTGCACCGGACCAGCACAAGGCGCTCATCATCTCACTGACTGGAGGATTTCTGATGTTGATACATAATCTCGCAGCAGCAGCTCATAAATTGCCGAGCTCTAATTAGGGGTGAGGGGCCAAGCTGTCAGTCACATCATCCTAAAACTTCAAACGCAACTCCTGTGTACTTTTTTGGAGTGGTGTCGAGGAATCCGCGGCCAGTTGTCACTTTGCCCACAGTGTTTCGAAGGGGCCGACTTCAGCCATGTGAAAGGTCAACTCCCCACACTTTAAAAAGCAGATCAACAGGCCTCTGGCATTTTAATCAGCTTGAGTCTAATGTTCTCTATCAATCAAGTAGTTAAGTTAAATGACCATGTGATAACTGTTATGCTTTGCCTGGTAAAATTATTATCGGTTGGGCTGTGGTTTTTATCACATTAACAATGTTTTACAACCCTGAGTTGTGCTGAAAAGAAATATAATTACTGCATTTATCTTAAATAACAAAAACTAATTATTAAATTGAGAAATGAACATATTTTTATCAAATATAAATAAAACGCATGTACCATGATACACGCAAAATTCACATCATATATAAAATGTATAGAAATAAAAAAAGTTTTTTACATATTAAATATGATATAAAATATATGATTGTTTTTTCCATATAAATATTTCCATATAAAATGTTAAAAGTGTGTGTGTGTAGCTATATAAACAAGTACAATGATCACATATATAATATTGAAAATATTGTATAGAAAAAATATATTTATGTAATTATTTATTCCATATGAAATATTATATATAATTTTCTATAATTGTACATATGAAATATTATATAATATTTAATCATTTCTTTCCATATGATCACATATAGTATAGAATATATTTTATATAATAATTTATTACATATAATATATATATTTTATAAATATAAAAATCCATATAAAAGATTATATTATATATATATATATATGTGTGTGTGTGTGTGTGTGTGTATATATATATATATATATATATATATATATATATATATATATACCAAATAAAAATATGAGATTACTTTCCCAGCTGTTTTGACAAACACTTAATTATCAAAAGATTCATTTATTTTTTTCTTTGGAAATTGAATTTAAAATCTACTTGGCTTGAACATCTGAAGAAGCACATGCCATCTGAATGAGCATGAAACTTCTGGATGCTGCCGTGCTTTAGCTCTACTTCATTTGTCCTAATGAATGCACTCAACTAAAGCATTCCAGCTTCCAGCTAGCATTTATTCTATAATAAGCAACCAGAGCTCTGTCATCAGAGTTTTGCCAAACATAATCTCAGTGTATGGCCTGTGGTAATCCAATCTCAATAGTCAAGATGAGAATATAAACACATGTTGGCCAAATCACAGAGGGATTTGCTTTTATTTAGCCTCTGAATAAACTCACACTCTTTGAGCTGCACAAACACTGCGGCCAGCGATGGGCACCGCGCCACAGCTCAGCTTACTGTTAATAAAAGAACTCGAGCCTAATGCTAAATCATTCTTGAGAGATGAGTGAGTATATTAAAAGATATCCTGTACGTCTGCTAACATTGACCACCTTTGGCTTTTACAGGTGTAATTTACACAAAAAACGAAGAGATGTTAGGCAGTATGTTAATGCTGCGCTTTTGCTGCTTCCAGGGCCAAGGTCTAAAAATAACAAACAATGAGCAGCATACAAGTACCATAACAGTAGTATATATTACAGACCATAATTGAAGTTGTTATTTACTTATAATCTTTCTATCCATCTCTTAAGTTTGGGGTCGGTAAGGTTTTTAATGTTTGCAAGTAGTTTCTTATGCTCGCCAAGGCTGCATTTATTTGGTCAAAAATAACAGTAAAACAGTAATATTGTAAAATATTATTACCGTTTAAAAGAGTTTTTCTATTTTAATATATTTTACACTCTAACTTATTTCTGTGATGCAAAGCTGATTTTTCAGCATCATTCCTCCAGTCTTCAGCATCACGTGATCCTTCAGAAATCCTTCTAATATGCTGATTTGCTGCTTAAGAAACATTTATTATAAATGTTGAAAACAGTAGTGCTGCTTAATATTTTTATGGAATTCATGATGATTTTTTTTCACGATTCTTTACAAAAGAAAAGCATTTATTTGAAAAACATGTTTTTTGTAACATTATAAATGTCTTTACGGTCACTTTGGATCAATTGAATGCATCCTTGCTTTAATAAAAGTGTTAAAAAATCTCTGAAACCAAACTTTTGAATGATAGTGTACGTGCTATTTAAATATGTGCATATTTAAAACAGCACCAGTTACAAGACATACAATAACAAATGATGTAAGACCTCTTGATGTGCCATATGCAAATATATTTGCACATGAATTAGATTTGAGTGCTTATACATTTTATCACACAAAGTTATAATATGGCTTCAGATGACTTGGAATATAGTGCTTGGTTCATATGGACTACTATTATGGGACTTTTATAGTGCTTTTTTGTCATTTTTGGAGCTTGACACTTTCAATATATAATGAAAATTCCACATCATACGGGTTTGGTTGAATAAACGATGACAGAATTGTAGTTTTAAGCTGTACTGCTCCTTTAAGGTCTCATGTTGTACCCTGATGACAACCAATTGAGCATGTTACCTCTTTCTTGTGTGGTCTTTTCTGAAACGGTTACAAATAGAGTAAATGATGAGGGCTGTGGTTTTTATCTCTTTCTCTTTACAGGTGGAAAAGGCAGATTTTGGAGTGTGTGTGATAGCATCTCACATGCTGGTTGAGGAATGTGAACCTCGCTAATGCCGGAGCTGAAGGCCAAGCTCTATATGACATTCAGAACATCCACAAGTGCCACATGGCTGTCAATTTTCACACCACTGCTGGTGGTATTTTTCACATTAGCCAACATAAGCAGTAAGTATCTGAATACGGACATCTGATGCACAGGCTCAATGTACAGATCATTTGCATAATTAATTTGTTATTTTTTGACTTTGATTATAAAGCAGGACAGACTCAACTATGTTCCTGGGAACACTGGGGCCTTTGTGTATCAAGGGCATTACCGCTGCACCACAGCTCTGAGCTAATGCTGTCAATTAATTAGCACACAATCATGTTCAAACAATTTGGAGCATGTCACAGGATTGATGTTACAATTTTAATTATGATGGTAATGACTTCTTTAAGGTCGGAGAGCTGCAGAGGTGCTTTAATGGATGGAGAATGTCGCTGATCCCACTTCTAAGACCAGCAGGTTTGTGAAACCTTTATCTTTAACCTAAACCTCAAAGCCTGGAGCTGTCACTCATCATCAGCAGAGGACAGACGACACAATGCTTCTGGACAAACATTAGAACTTTGGCTTCGAACGCACAGATATTTTGTAAGATTAAATGTTGAATAAATAGTGTTGTTTAATGCCACAAAGTATACGAGAAAGAATCATTGTTTACTAATATTACTTATATTAGTCATATATACATATATAGGTATTATATTATAAAATATATTTTTTTATATATTTAATATTATATTCTAAATAAAGTATCTCAGTGTATCTACAGAATAAATTAAAATAAACAATTCAGAAACTGAATTTTGTGACCATATAGGATCTATACAGTGTTGTTTCAAAAAAAGTAAATTATAATTCACATAAAAATTCATAAATACATAAAAAAAGAGATTATATTATATTATATTATAAATACATTATATCTATAACTATAGAAAAAAATGGATTAAGTAAACTTAAAATTTGGGGGCTTGTATGTTACATGATTTATACAAAGTAATTCAACAAAATTAACTTATAAATATTAATAACTTAAAAATATTATATTATATTACAAATACATTTAAATATATCAGTATAACCACAGAAATAATCTGAAAAAAAAGAAAAGAAAAGAAACAAAACTAAAATAAAACTAAACTATTTTGCTCCCTTCAACAAAAATTGCGTGCTTTCAACAAAATTAACTAATTTATACATTTACAAATAATTCATAAATGCATTAAAAAAAGAGATTATATTACATTATAAATACATTATCACATATCTATAACTATAGAAAAAATTGAATAAATAAACAAAAATTTGGGGGCTTTTATGTTACATGATTATATTAGGTTATATTATATTACAAATACATTTAAATATAATAAATATCAGTATAACCACAGAAATAATCTGAAAAAAAAGAAAACAAAATTCAAGTTAAAAAAGTATAAACATTATGAAAACTCTCATACTTTAACTAGCAAAACATGTTTAGGTTTTTGTTTTTGTTCAAACTTCCTTATAATACCATGTAAATACCATAGTATGAAAATAAGTATAATGGTATATATCCAAGTATGGTATTTGATACCATGACTGTACCACGGTACCATCACGATCATAAAAACTCCAATAAAAACATTCAATAACACGTTCAATAAAAACTACACACAAATTAAATATATGATATCTATCTATCTATATATATATATCTATATATTCACGTATCTTGTCAGTGTCTGCGCTTGCTTGGCCATTTGTTGTGGAGAAAATAAGGAAAGTGTGTCCAGCTGAATTAATGTAGAATTTTGTTAGAAGGGTATAAAAAGCTTAGTTTACTGCGGCAGCCGTCGTGGTAAGACCGAAGAGTGTAAAGACCATCGACTCTACCATGCGACCGGGAGGAGTTATGTGAAACGTAGTTTGTGGACCAGTGTTGCCAAATCCGTGATTACCGCCGGTAGTTTTTTATGTCAGCAGGTTGAAGCGACCCCAATAACTGATATGTAGGCCCTGGAATGTGAATTGTACCAGGAGAACCCCGCCAAAAAAATTTGTATTTTACCCAGTGAATGCCATTTTTACTGGGGGACCCCCTCGAAAGCAACTGGGCTATTTTCAGGCTAGTTTTAAGTAGTAATTGGGCGGGTTTTGTAGCGAAAACCTGGCAACCCTGCAACAGACAGAGCTGTCGACGATTCTTCCTACTGTAAAGTCATGCAGTGTGTAACCTCCTGTCGTCGTTCCATCGTGCAGTGTGAACACAGCAACAACTGAATGCTACCCCAGATAGTCGTTCAGTGTGAAATCCACAGTGATGCGACATCTTTGAAAATCGTGCAGTGTGAACTCGGCATAAGGGTTTTCTTTCACTTTAATCAAATTCCACTCAACCGGCATTGAATGTATGGAGATGAAGCGTAACATTTACTTTTAGGCATCGTGCCGATGTTGTGTCTGAAGTGCTAAGCCTAGATATCACATTTCACTCCAGTGCACAGTGTTTGGCTTTTCACCGAAGCTGAACATACCTTACAGCAGCAAATGAATCCAAAGGTCTTGAGCTGGGAATTCCTCACATTACTGTTGTGCTTCGCTACAGTTCTTCTGATGGAGAACACAAAGCCTTTGGATTCAAATAGGACTTTGTTCTGTTCACGGCAGGCATTTGTTAAAGGGTTAGGTGGCATATGAAGGATTTTAAAAGCAGGGTAAATTGGACGAATAATCACAAGCCTGCTTGAACAAATATGTGATTTCAACAGGGCTCTTCCACAACTGTGCTTGGGTTTGCTAACATTTCCCGCGCTATAAATTCACATCATCTCCTGGCAGTGCGTGCACCTCGATAGACTTTAAATGAATGTGAGAACACATGTAAACACAGGACATTTGGTCAGACCCAAAGCTCATTGCTGAAATACAAGCATCAACAAATCCATTGCCAGCTTCCATTAACCAGTCCAAGAATGTGCAAGCGTTTTGTCACTTCTACAACTACTGATTGGAAATATAGACCTTTTTAGGCGAAACAGAGACCAAAACGGTCAAGTTCCTGCTGTCAAAACTGTCTACCGTGGCGTAGAAGCAAAACACGCAGTAGAGTGAGTTTTGTTTATGGTTCACTGAGGCTAATTCAATGTCAACAAAGCACACAATAATATGCCTATTTCAAATTAACGTTTTTCAGCATAGCAGGATCAGACACATTAAATAACCTCAAGTCCCAAATACCCGCTTTTAGCTGCAGATGACGGCAAACAAATGGACAGAAAATGTCTGTGAGAATGAAGAGTCAATCATTGAACAATTACTTCCTGTCAGTGAGACATTTTGTCATAAAATAAGCAAAACAGTTTGTGGGAATCCTTTCTTGTCATGTTACACTAATCTAAAGCAGCGTTTAAAGTAGCGTGTTGCACATTAAGCACACGGATTAAAGGAACAGAACATTCTAGAACATTAAAAAGCAGAAAGGGTAAATAGTGCTCATGGGGTTATTCCTATTTCAGGACCACCTTCGCACGTTCGTAGCGAGGGCCTTGGGTCTTTTTATGGATGAAGGCTGCTCTGATTTGCACAGTTGGACGGTTGCGGTCTCACACGTCAGGTTCTCGGTGTTCTCGCAGTGACTTGACTGAGTAACTCAGGCCTACTTGGGGAAGCGAAGCTGTTAATGAACTGCAATTTCTGATCCATGAAGAAGGCCGCACGCTTGGCTTCTGGAGGAACATGCCGCTTTGTTTTAGTGGTATTAAGACATTATTGATTCTGGTAATAAAAGACTGACAAAATAATATTAAATCATTGAACAATATTAATTACAATACTTCATTCACTTTTCTTTCAAAACATGCTTTGAGAATCAAAGATCCCAGGGTTGGAATAAATGCAGTTTTTTTTATTTTCTATTCATAAACAATCCTGACAAAAGGGTTTCATAAATATTTTAAGATTTCAACATTGAAAACAATATTTTAAAGAATTTATGAGCAGCAAATCAGCAAATATTAGGATGATTTCTGAAGGATTGTGTGAACCTTGATGGATGCTGAAAATTCAGCTTTGCATCACAGGAATAAATTGCATTTTAAAATATATTCAAATAGAAAACAGCTATTTTAAATTGTAATAATATTACAAAATATTGCACTTTTTACTGTATTTTGAGCAAATAAATGCAGCCTTGGTGGGCATAAGAGATTTCTTTCAAAAACATAAAAAACTCTTACTGACCTCACACTTGTGAACCATATAGTGTATATACTGTGCCATGTAGATATTTCTGTTTAGTAAAATTGCAAAAGTAAATTTATAACGTAGATACAGTATTTCATTATCTGCTTCAACTTGCCACCTACATGACCAGGTAACCTGATGGTTAATGAAAATATGTGTCTTTCAATATCTTCGTCTTCATTCACTTTTGTTCAGAAAATTACCACCTTTGGTTTACCATTGCAGACACATGTTTGTTTAGGTTGTAGAAAAGATCAGAGGATCTAATATATCACTGCACAGCCCAGGCAGAACCACTGTCAGTCCAGATATACGACTGCATTTGGGAATGTGTTCCATCTCAGTCTTGGATCTCAGGATTGAGTGTCAGCCTTTTCAACATCAACAAGCCTCCACCTTCTAACGCTTCAGCACGTCTTCATGTCCCATGACCTACGGACTCGCAGTGATAAAAGTAAACAAACATTGTCTTACCTGGCCAGGTAACATGAGAGCCACTGACTTCCTGCTGTGGATCCGTTAAGAGCTCACTTCCAACCACCTCTGCCATTAAGGGCCGTGCCTTAAGGGTGCAGGGGCTTTACGGGATGGGGGGAGGCGGAGAGGTCTGGGGGGCTACTAATGGACTTCAGATACATTAAGCGGAAAGCAACTGAAGGGGAAAGGGATGGGGGAAAGAAATTTCGAATGAGAGGTGATTTGTAGAGTGTGAAACTGAACTGGTTTGCTTACCTAGAGAAGGTAAACCTCTAGAGAAGGTCTCCAGTACATGTGTTTAATCACCACAGATGTGTAAGAATTAGGGTGACCATAAAGGCCGGGACACACCAAGCCGACGGTCGGCTGTTGGCCATCGTGGGGCCGACGGCAAGCGACGGTCGGGCTAGTTTGTTTGGTGTGCTCCACTCGTCGGCTCTCGCCAGGCTCTCGTCGGGCTCACGTCGGCGGCAGTTTGCCCGATTCAATATGTTGAATCGTAGTCGGGGCCGTCGGGGCCATCGGGGCCGTCGGCACGAGTGAGAGCTCTGATTGGATGTTCAATACAAGTCAGTGCCCGAGAATTAAAGCGAAAGTGATGAAAACAAGCACGTAAATGAAGGCGGTACAGACAGAAGGCTGTTTAAATGTTATGCGATCTTTCCCAATCATTCTAATACTTGAATGTTTTCATAACAACATGAGCCGCTTAAAATTATTAAAGTTTACTGATATTCAAAATGGTAGGCTAAGCAAGCGCTGCTTTGTTTACGTTTCGTATATCTGCGTTTATCTCGTATATCTTTGTTTCGGTTTCTCCTTTTGAATGACGAATATATACTATTGATAGCTGCTGATACAGACGGTTAATTCCTCTCACGCATACGCAGAACGCACGTGTTAGTTTGCCGTCAGCTGTAGTCTGTGCGGTGTGTTCGAGCGCAGCTTTTTGGTTCGATGCTGCCGACGTGAGGCGACAACACCATCTGCTTTCGTCGCCGCTAGTTCTTTGAAGTCGGCTTGGTGTGTCCCGGCCTTAAGGGCCATTTTTACTGGACGCACCCTTGCCAGGATTTCTATATTGCCTAAAATATCCAGGTTTTGGCTGTTAGCACTGTGCAGAATGCAGATCGATCATTGTATGACATTATTTCACGAGAGCTATAGAGAGCAGAGCAGACTTATGCTTTCAAATCGCTCTCGCGGTATGTTGGTGTCATGCAACGATCGGTGCACAGCTTCAAGTCGAACGAACGAACAAACACGTGCGCGTATTTGCATCGCTTTGATCGTTCTCACCTTCTCACGCGCGACCCGCCACGATTGATCGATTATGTACAATACCTGCAAGTTATTGGTCACACCTGGCCAGGACGTGTCCCGTATAATGGCCACCCTAGTAAGAATGCTTGTGAATCGCTGACTTTTGATAACATGTGTTCGATTTTAAACTGTCAAATTCATTTAGCACTTTTAATGTCGTGATCAGATCATGGTGACTAATGCCGAGTTCACATTGCATGATTTTAGCCCGATTTTTCACTCGCCGACAGGTTTTGCGAAATCGTCGACAAATGCCCGAAATCGGAGGCAATTCGGTGCTCGTTCACGCGAGTGACAATCACGCAGTGTGAATTATCAAAGACGCGATCTGAGGGAATCGCCGACACGTCGCCGACGCCCGCAAAATATTCGGCATGCTAAATATCTGGAGCTGTCGGCGATTCACAATCACGCTGTGTGAAATGAGTTCTGACTGAAAAACACATCGGCGATGACCTACAGCCAATGAGAGACCAAGATACAGGGCAGAGGGAAGTTCGGGGAGGAGTTATAGACCAAAATATCAGTATTTTAATAGATGTATGAACAATTATATCATACAGAAACAAGCACAAACATTTGCTTGACCAGCCACAACATCAGCATAACAGTTACTGCTAAATTATTTACCTCCAATTCTCTTTGCAGAACACCCAATCCCTGTTCCCTGCATCTCCCTCCTGCATAATCTGTTTTTCTTTTTCTCCTTGTAGCTGGAAATCAGCTCACAGACAATTTGCGGGCTAAATATATATATTTTTTAATAATTATAGTCTTGCTCGAGAACTCCGGTCTGACGCACGCGTTCTCGTGTTATTTCCTTATCACTTCTCGCGTGTGTTTTGTTCAGTGTTGCCAATTTAGCTACTTTGTTGCTAGATTTAGTGACTTCCCCGACCCTTTTGAGACTTTTTAAAAAAGTTTAGGGACAAATATAGCAACTGCTTGGACAAACCTTATCTAAGTTCTCATCTTGCCCACTGATCTATGTTAATCTTTATATAGATCAGTGAATTTGCCATTGTGATGTCATCTAGTGACATTTAGCTACCAGTTTTAGCTACTTTCAATTGAAAGCAGTTGGCAACACTGGTTTTGTGGTGAAACGTAGTTTGCGGACCAGACAGAGCTGTCGGCGATTCTTCCTATTGTGAAGTCATGCAGTGTGAAACCCCCTGTCGCCGATCCATCGTGCAGTGTGAACACAGAAGCAACTGAATGCTACCTCAGATAGTCACGCAGTGTGAAAACAACGGCGATCCGACGAGTTTGAAAATCGTGCAGTGTGAACTCGGCATTAGAATGCTTGTGAATCGCTGACTTTTGATCAAATGCGTTCGATTTTAAACTGTCAAATTCATTTAGCACTTTTAATGTCGTGATCAGATCATGGTGACTAAGTGTATGCGATCTGACGGATCCCAGTCATGCAGACAGTCACACTTCCACAGCAGTTGTTGCATTTGTTATTTATATGTCTGGTCCTGATGACTAATATTACTATTTTAGCATGAAATTTCAAGTTATTTCATCAGACATGCATTCAAATCAGATTTGTCTCTGTGATTATCTTGAGAAAAGATGATGCAATTAAATCAAAAGATTTAGCTTAAAACCCAACATAATGATCAAATCAGATTAAGTGCATACTAAGTGATGTAAGATCCATTTCATATTTTGATTATGTGCACTTTGAATACAGTAAGAAAAATGCATAGGGGAAAACATATATTTTAGATGGTGTAACAAGTCACCATTTATTTCATTTTACAATTTAAATTATGTGCAGCTCACTTAGTCCTGCAGAGTAAATTAAGAATGATTATGTCATTATTAAGTCATTCAAATTAATCAGTCAATAAATAAACAAATAAATAATTGAATAAAATATATGAAAAATCAATTAAAATAGAATTGTATATCTATAATGTATTATATTTTATATTACATTACATTAGAAATTATTTAAAAAAATTATATAAAATGTAAAAATATTGTTTTAAATACTTTTAAGCAAGTCATACTGTATCACACTGCTGTTACTGCTTGAAATGTCATGTCAATAGGAGATTAAATATAAAAGATTGTGACATAAACAGTAACCGATGTCATAAAAGAGCACATACGCAATCTGAGGCTTGAAAAGCCCAAGCAGCCAGACCACTGACTGTCACACACACAGCCCAAGCTGTGGCCAGGAAAGCAGTACCCACGAACAGGTGGGCATAGCGCCTGTCAAGCGGGCAGAGATTGATGTGACGGGTTATGGTGCTGCTGGGTATTCTCTTTCCGCACAGACAGCTGTGCTGCACTGAAGGGAGATGTGTTGTCTCTTACAGGGATGGGACACAAATTCCTGCAAAAAAAAGCCCTGCAAATTCTCTAGTTAGTTTGGTTCCAAGAACGCTTATTCGGGCCATCATTTTCACCTTAATATGAGTAGAATACTATTTTATCAATAATCATGGCAATGTCACAGGTCTGATTGAATGTACTACAGTGCTTGTGCTATATATTCCTTAAATACATATAAAAACAAATATATATAAAATATAAATAATCACTCTAAAAAAAATTATGATTCTTTATTGGCATCTGTGGTTCCATGAACCTTTAACATTCCAATGTATCTTTATAGTGGAAAAAGAGTGAGTGGAAATAAGGGTTCCATTAAGATACATAAGGTGTATATATACACAATAGTCCTCAATTATAATTATATAATTTTTTTCATCCAGTGTTTTTTTTAAATATAAAATGAACATTATTTATTTTAGTTAAGGTTTTAGTAATTTTGTTATGTGCTTTTGTTTTTGTAACTGCAATTACAATTGTTTTATTTTTTAAACTGAAATGTTTTAGTAATTTAAGTACTTTAACTTAAATGTATGTATTTCTATTTTTGTGTTAAAGTTTTTTAAGTTTGAGTTTTTCATCTAATATTTATATGTTATTTTATTCCACTTTTATTTCAATTACCAAAAAAAAAAATTGTTAAACAATTTTACTCGTAATTTTAGTTTTGGTTTTAGTTTTAGTTAACAATAATTGATTTCAGCGACTCTTTCTGTAGGTTACAATGTAACAACAGTAGGTGGCGACAAACAACTGTCTTTATTAATTATTCAGTGAACCGATTAGTTCAAAAACGATTCATTCAGGAACGAAACAAGTTACTGACATTAAGAGTCATTTGAATCATTCACTCAACCGATTTGTTCAAAAATAAGAAACAATAATTTGTTGCTAGGAAACACGTAGCGATTCATTCTGGTGTGGCTTCGTTTCAAACTTATTTTGTTGGCAAAAATAGACAAAAATAACTGTAGATATTGTGTTTGAGATGTAAGTTACTCAGTTTTTGAAATTCAAACAATAAAAGATCAATTAAATCCTAATTTTGTAACTTTCCCTTTTAAGACTTTCAAGATGTGTCATGTCAAACTTTCACTATTATTTTGCAGTTTTACATACACTTTATTATTTATTTATTTTGATGTGTAGGCAAAGTAAAATGGTCATAACTGGATTAATCCTCAAGTCTATAAGTATTAATACAGTGGGGGAAAATGAGCTGACGTGATTTTAAACTATATATTTATGCACTTTTTTAAATTCAAACCTCAGTTTCCTCAAACTTAATTAAAAAGACATGAAAACAAGAAGTGCTTCCTCTTTCCTGTTTTTTAATTAACAGTGAAAGCCAGTTCGTCCTTTGCTTTATGATATTGTCGCACAACAAGGTGAATCCCAATAGACGGGCCTAATATTTTGAGCGTCTGCTGTGGGTTTAATAAAATCTCCATCCAACTCAAATCAAAGTTGAAAAGAAAAAGTGCACAGTTGTTTTACTGGTGTAATTGAATATAACCTCTAGCTTTATCTTCCCGATGACAGGTGAAATCAGAAAGCCAAACAGCTATAGCTATATCAATCATATAGACTCGACATATTTGGAGGTGCAGAGCATAAAGAAAGTGCAGAAGAAATCAATTAAAGACAATTGACATTTTGATGTTTTAAAACTCAATTTTGATTTAATCATACATCAGACCCAGTTGCACTGACATAAATATTTCTACACATTCCTCTTTATTCAGTTTCTTTTTTTAATCAATTTAAACATTTCCTTGATTTGACTAAGATAAAAGAGGCAAAGTATGTTTCGTTATAAAACTTGACCATGAAGTCAGTTGTCTCCATCTGAAACATTTTCCTTGTTTAATAATGTTTCCTAAGGATTTATAAGAATTACAAGGACATTAGGAGTCATCAGAACAGAAGTGTAAGCAAAGTATCCTTGGACTTCTTGCTCACATTCATCCTTTCAGTCCAGTGTCGAATAAGTGTCTAACATTGTCAACCTAAAGCCGTATCAGCTCAGACACGATTTATACATACAGTTCCTTTGTTGGCCTAGAATAGCTATTATCCCTCAGAAACCTTGAAGTAGATGAAGTTATAGTGATTTTTACAAAGCGCCACAGCATGTGCTTGGTTTCAGAAAATGGAGTCTATGGGCCTCAGAAAGCATGAAAGCAAGTTCCTTCACCTCTCAATTTTTTCAAAAGTGTTTCTGGTGTCTTTGAAGCTTCATCTAGAAGTCCATTATGAAGTTGAAAGACAATTAATAGAGTAAAGCGACCCTAAATACTCGCTCTCCTATGTTATTTGAAACAGAAATCCTCCTTGTACACTTTGAAGATTTTTTTTTTAATAAAACACACAAAGTATTTCATAAAAGAAAATGAACTGTAAAGCTACACTGTAAAAAAAAAATCTGTGACATTTACGGTAAAATACCGGCAGCTGTGGTTGCCAGAACTTCACCGTAAAAAATATGGTATAGCAACATTTTAGGTTTTACAGACTTAACTTAAATTCGCAATAAAATACCGTATTTCATTAACTGATGTAATGTTAATAAACCAAAATATTGAAGTGCTAATATCTGTTTTGAACCATTGTAATGCACCGATAACCACCAAAAACTGGTGGTGATGAGAAAGTCACATGATGAACCAACGCTCATCACAAACAGCTTTTATACGAGCTGAGGAGGGCAATACTTATATATAGAAGGTGCACACAGTGTCATTCACACAAACACTAAACCCCATCATGGTGACACACATGATTCTGAAATAATGCAATAAACATTAATTTAACAACATTACATGTAAGATTAAACCCTAATGTACACAACTGATTAGAAAAAAACTAAGAAAAACATGTTATTTCAACAAAAAAACATCAAATATGAAGTGTCATGCAGGGAGTTCTGGGAGTGTCAATTTACAGTTTGTCACTGTAAATTATACAGTGGCTTTTTTTTTCACTTCCAAAACCCGTATTTTTAACAGTATTTTACTGTAAAATTACATTAAATGTAATTACATTTATTCACCAAATATAGTATGGAAACTTACTGTTAACCAGTTAACAGGTTTTTACTGTAGCATTTTTACAGTCTTTTACTGTTAAAATCACAATCATTTTTTACAGTGTAGGGTTTGTAGGATTTCGCCTTGCTGCTTTGTTATTTTTTAATTAATGGATAAAATACGTTTATGAAAGACACCTGTATCTTTATTTACATAAAACACAATGCAAGCATATTCGAAAAGCTGTTTCTGAAACGTTGCATGGCCTATTTATTTAAAATTCATTATATGAAGTGACAACTCACGTTGGAGAAAGCACAGCCTATGTACATTACAAATATGCAATCGTGCATGTGAGTAAACCGCAACAGTCAAAGAGCTATGAAGGATTTTATTTCAGCCTGAAGTCACATACAAGGTCACTTCAATTGATCAACCTATACCACAGCTTGTATTGTCAAATAAAATGAAGTGCATTTAAAAAAAACATCTTTAAATGACTTGAATGAACTTCATAGACAAAAAAACTAAACATTTCTGTTGAATAAGGAAATATAACCTTGCCTTTCTACAGTAAAATTTGCCTGATTCTTCTAAATTGCTCTTTTACAAAAAAGGAGGAGTGTTTTTTGGCACGTCGTCAAACACTTAACATCACTCCACGCTCCTATAAACTGAATCACAATACGCCAGCATGTTCTCAAAAGCAGAAAAGCCCGACATCAGTTTAGAAGTGTAGTCAATAGCCTATCCTTCATGTAAAAAGGGGCTACCAAGGTCTCTCTCCATTCTTTCTTTGTTATCTACAGATGAAATCTCTCAGGTATTTCAGCAATCCTTTATTAATTAAAGGAAAAATGCATCTGAAATACTCTAGTGGCAAATAAACGCATCCAGTTTCCTTCACTTTTTACTTTCCTGTCTCTGTTCTGACTTGATAAGTCTAAGTCTTGCATTGTTACTTATAAAATGCATTCAATTTCTATACAGTAAGGTATCCGTCACAGTAAAATTCATCTAAAAGTAGCTGATTGTGTTAAATGAAATGTACAGTATGTGAGAAAAGTGGTGCCAATAAGTAAAAAGCCCACGCAAAGTTAAGTAAAGATGTCATCTTTGATGTAGTATGTGAGATGAAACACTAACCTGTGGCTTTACGGAGACCCTCGGGGTGCTGTGGTATTTTTGTCATGATTTGTTGTCATTGATAAATAAATCTACAGCATTTTTTCATGATGTCATTCTCCAGAGGAGGTCCCGTATGATTTCTCTGCAGAAATAAAAGAAATGTAAGAAGTCAGATATTGATTGAGCCGTTGAGCTCTGCAGGAGTGTACCGAAATATACGGGTTATGAAGTCGTTTTTTCATACATCATTAAAGGTGCATTATTATTTAATTTGTACATTTAAAAGGAAATGTTGAACAAAGCTATCTACTGGGCTAAACTTCTTAAGTATCAATAAATATATGTTGACATGAATATTTTAATTACATTGGCCATAAATGCATGTTTTTTTAAAAGCTGGATCACTACAGAACCTGTATCAATCTTGCATTAATATCTGATTATTTAATTGTTACTTGCAGAATGTGTTAGCAGGCAAACAGAAAGCCTCTGTTATGAAGTCCTTTTTTCATACATCATTAAAGGTGCATTATTATTTAATTTGTACATTTAAAAGGAAATGTTGAACAAAGCTATCTACTGGGCTAAACTTCTTAAGTATCAATAAATATATGTTGACATGAATATTTTAATTACATTGGCCATAAATGCATGTTTTTTTAAAAGCTGGATCACTACAGAACCTGTATCAATCTTGCATTAATATCTGATTATTTAATATTATTATATTATATTATTATAAAGAACTCTGTCATTGTGGTCATTTTTGTCAAAGTCATGAGCCCTACCTTAATTTATCATTCATTCTGTAAATGATATATTATTATTTTTTTAATAAATGCCCATTTTGTCTTACTATCATAGCTCTCATTATACAGTATGTATCCTAAATACACACAATTAAATAATATTTGCATTTTTTAACACTTACTTGACAAAATTTGCATTGTTTGACAAAATTAAGGCTCGATTTGGAGATGATGCACAATAAATAAAAATGTTTAGCTTATTTGACCAATTAATAAGTGCTTATATATTATTATATTTTATTATATTACATTATATTATAATTAATAGTTAGTTTCCAGACGATTTACTTTAATACATTTTTGTTAATAGTAAATTAACTTATTTTCTTCTAGCTTCTCCATTGTGCTTAAAGTCCCCATGAAATCAAAATTAAAGTTTTTTGGGTATTAGTATCAATATGTTAGTCTTAAGGTTATCTATAAGGCAGTGTGCTCCAAAACAATGACAAAATTCACATTTAGAAGATATAAGCGTTCAAAGCTTGCAGTTCATCACTTTCAAAACGGCTCAACGATTTTTTTTTTTTGACGTCACATTGTACTTCAGCTTCTCATCAAACTTTCTGTCCAATCAAATGCTCTCTAGAATCTAGAGATGAAGATATAAAGATAGAAAAAGAAAGAAAGAAAAAAAGAAAAAGAAAGAAAGATAGAAAAAGAAAGAAAGAAAGAAAGAAAGAAAGAAAGAAAAAAAAGGAAGAAAGAAATAAAGATCTTTAATACATTTCAGTAACATTTTAGAGTAACCATTTTAATTATTGACAGTAAGATGTCTGTGCCCTGTTCAGACAGGTGTAGTAACCCAAGTGTGAATGAGACAATGCTGTACAGTCTCTGTATTACATTACAGCTCTTCATTCAAACCATCTGTCTGAGATGATTCAGTTATGAGCTGCACTTGTGCTTATGACCATAAAGGTGCCAAAATGATCTGAGCCATTAGTACTCAAATTTTTATTGCACATAATTCTCTCATTGTACAATTTTCTGTCCAACATCTCAGGTAGGCTACATAGTACCTGCATTCATCTGTAGGCTAAATCAGATTTGGCATAATTATATATGTTTTAATTACTACAACAGACAGTCAAACCTCACTGTTGCACTGTTTACAATTACTTTCAATTATATAATACTCTTAACTGCTTTAAACTCCATTAAAAGATTTCAGAATTGTTTAGTTGTCAAATAAATATATCCAACAGCGCCATCTAGCGTTTAATACTAGATTTCACTGGGTGGCAAAATATAGGTGTGTAGTGATCAGTATTGTAGCATACAGGGAAAGCAATTAAAAAACAACATTTCTGGTCATTTTAAAGATCAATACATGCTATACATGTTTTTTTTAACTGGCACAGAATTTCAAGAAAATTAAGATTCTCACTTCCATCATAACCAATAAACATTTTTAGTATGAGACTAGTTATTCTTATGCCATGATTACTGCAGCCAGGGCCGTTTCTAGCCAATTTGACGCCCTAGGCGAAATCCCTATTACCCCCCCCCCAAATTATA
>NW_015505557.1:828897-856574 GCF_001515645.1 Sinocyclocheilus grahami
CTGTTAAAAAATGTTGTTGTTGTTTCTTGAAACATTGATTTAAAGTGTCAGTTATTGCATTATTATTTCAGTCAAACCTATAAAACCCCTTTGTTACCCCAAACTACATATAAAAGCTTCATCAGTGGAATAAAAGTAACCAATGCAGCTACTTAAACATTTGCTACTCGTTAATGCATTAACGTCCCTTTAAATAACGTGACGCTCTGACCTCTATGACGCTGCTCCCATTAAGCGCTGTTGGAAGTGAATGAATTGATTCAGCATTTCGACACCTCCGTAAGGATGCATTTAACTCGACAAAGCGGTCTAATAAAGGATCTATTGATCTCATGAATTAGTGAATTTTACTATACAAATATTTTTTCACTGGATGTTAAAGATTATATGGGAATATTACATGACACGCTGATCCTTTAACAATGCATTGGCACAAAAAAACGCACAGCTTTTGGACAAATCTGCCACAAATATTTGGACAAATGTGCCACAAAAGTGCCACAAATACTGCCTAAACAAAATACTGATTTTGTGCACTTTATTTACTGTACCAATATTTTAAATTGGCCTTTGAACTTAGCTTTATTGCATGGCAAAAAAAAGAGTTACCTTGCCAAAGCACTGACAGAGCCCACTGATCTAATGGCGTTGTTGAGCGCTCCAAATGCAAACTTTGCATGCAACAATCAGGCAGCAATTGACAGCACTCTGATCTAGTGGCATACAGGCATCGTCAGATTGACAGTACTCTAGCCCAATAATGTTGGGGGATCCAGTGGGGGCGGCAGTCATATTTCAGGGTGACTGTGCCACTCTTTATAACAACCCTGCTAAAAGTGCCAGTACGTGCTCTCATTGGCGCCCCTTCAGCTGGTGGCGCCTAGCTCGCCTATGCCTAGAAACGGCCCTGACTGCAGCATTGGGAGCAGTGACTCTTTGTTATTAACACATCACGAACTGTACGCATACAGTAGGCTATAATTGAATATTTTTATTAAAGGATGACCCTTATTATACTGTAATCACATATAATCTGGTAATGAGAAGATAATGCTGCATTTATTTATTTATTGGATTGAAAATAAAACATAATTGCAAAATGAAATGAAATAATTGTACTGACCTGTAGACTGTGTGTAGACTGATATCTCTCCAGCAGAGAGCGCAATAGCTTTATAAGTCCAAAGGCTGCAGAAATAAAAATGAAAGTACAAGGCCACACACACACACACACACACAGACACACACATTTTGCACATATGCTTGTATATTTACAATAGCATTTGCTGTGCTATATCAAATGCAAAAGCAAAAACATGCAAAAAGTTCATGTTTTTTACTACTTTATCATTAATCTGATCTTTGCACAGTGACTGTCTGCAGGGTTTTTCATAATGACAGTAATAAAACGTAATGGCCCAGGATGTTAAAGACAGGCCTGTGCTCTCCTGGCACAGATGATGTGTCATATGCTGTGGAGTCTATCAATGGCCATATGTGACCCTGGAGCACAAAAGCAGTCTCAAGTCGCTGGGGTATAATTGTAGCAATAGCCAAAAATACATTGTATGGGTCAAAATTATAGATTTTTCTTTTATGCCAAAAATCATTAGGATGTTAAGTAAAGATCATGTTCCATGAAGATATTTTGTCAATTTCCTACCGTAAACATATCAAACATTTTTGATTAGTAATATGCATTACTAAGAACTTCATTTGGACAACTTTAAAGGCGATTTTCTCAATATTTAGATTTTTTTTTTTTGCACCCTCAGATTCCAGATTTTCAAATAGTTGTATCTCGGCCAAATATTGTCCTATCCTAACAAACCATACATCAATGGAAAGCTTATTTATTCAGCTTCATCTCAATTTTTTAATTGACACTTTAAAAATTGACACTTGTGACTGGTTTTGTGGTCCAGGGTCACATATGTTACTGGAAATCCACCGGTCACTGCCTGGCATTACAGCATATAACGCTTTTATTCAGACGACTGTTTAGAAGTTTTCCTAAAACGTGCTTTTCAGACTCTCTCTCTCTCGTTTATTTGCCCTCTAACAATGTCTAAAACTGTATACACCCACCACAGGAAAACTGTTATTGAACCAAGTCAAGAACCATATTTCAATTCATCTTAAGCATTCCTTGTTGCAAATGACATTTTAACATTTTCTAAATAAAACGTCCGTTTTGTCTGGCTAAGGCTAATTTCATAGTTAAAATTGTATGTAGGGGAGAGCGGGGCACAAAGTAATACTTTTTGACTTTCTCAGTTTGTGTTCAGAATATCATTTTTTTCATCCACAGTCATTTTACACTTGTCTAGTACAAATATGTCACTTTGTTTCATGATTACAGAGTATAAGTTTTTCTTTATTTACCCTCAAAAAATGGAAGTGAAATGTGACAACATGCCCCGTAGGTGGAACACATTGTAACATCTGAGGGACACGTTGTAACATGACCATATAACAGCTTAAAATCTTATCTGATCGAATGAAAAAAATATACAAGACAAGCTCAAATATTTTGTTAATAAAATAAAATAATTATTTTTTTTTCAAATAAAATAATGGCGTTTTTTAAAGAATGAAAAATAATCTGATTTTGGAGTTTGACAACGAACACATTGCAACCATGCTTGGGACGGCCCACATAAACGAGCAAAAATGCTTACATGTCTTGAAATAATAATTTCTAAACATTAAACATTGGCTGTCCGTCTTTATTCACCTAAAAAAACGATCTAAACTGATAAATAACAGATTGGAGATTAAAATAATAGCAGATTTGTCTCATTTTAAACTATTAATAAAAACAGAGATGAAAAAATTACTTAAGCCAGAATTGTAATTTTACTATGGTAAAATAAATGTTCATTGATATCTTCAAAAGATTTTAGAATTTTGGCACACTTTTTTTTACTATATAATGTTGATATGGTAACTAATAAATACTGTAAATTTGGTTATGCTAGCGTGTGTGGAAATATTCAAACCATCTGTGTTACAACTAACCCCGCGTTACTTTACTTTTGCGTTACTCCCCTATTCTAAATACACACAATTAAATCACATTTCCACACTTATTTGACATCAGTTGCTTTATCTGACCAAATTAAAGTTCGATTTGGAGGCGACACACAATAAAAAAGATATTATTTACCTTGATTTGTCTTTGTTTTCTCCATTAACACAGGCTACGTCGCCTCATCTCAAGTATGCACACTTTCTTAGTGTAAGTACACTAATATCTGAATTGTTGGTTGTGGTGGAAACGACGTCAAAACTTTGATGTAATATTTCGCATAGTTCCCCCATTTTTCTCACTTTCAAGAAAATATCCAGATCTATATTAAATCCTTGTCTACTTCCTGTAACAAAAAGGCAGCTAAAACTTTAAGTGTATGCTCACCTTTTGGTATTTTTGTATAATTTTTATGTTTTGTAGGAAAGATTGTTTTGTTTATTGCTATGTGATCTGTTTGAATTTTTTTCACTCATTTATTTATTTTTTATGTAATTGCTTTTTGTTATTATTATTATTTCTCTCTTCTGAATTTTAATTTCTATGTGTTGTTTTGCCATCCTTGAACCCCTTACACACAATTAAATCACATTTCCACACTTATTTGACATCAGTTGCTTTATCTGACCAAATTAAAGTTCGATTTGGAGGCGACACACAATAAAAAAGATATTATTTACCTTGATTTGTCTTTGTTTTCTCCATTAACACAGGCTACGTCGCCTCATCTCAAGTATGCACACTTTCTTAGTGCAAGTACACTAATATCTGAATTGTTGGTTGTGGTGGAAACGACGTCAAAACTTTGATGTAATATTTCGTATAGTTCCCCCATTTTTCTCACTTTCAAGAAAATATCCAGATCTATATTAAATCCTTGTCTACTTCCTGTAACAAAAAGGCAGCTAAAACTTTAAGTGTATGCTCACCTTTTGGTATTTTTGTATAATTTTTATGTTTTGTAGGAAAGATTGTTTTGTTTATTGCTATGTGATCTGTTTAAATTTTTTTCACTCATTTATTTATTTTTTATGTAATTGCTTTTTGTTATTATTATTATTTCTCTCTTCTGAATTTTAATTTCTATGTGTTGTTTTGCCATCCTTGAACCCCTGGCTCTTTTCCTTAGCATATGTTTCTTCACTTTTGTATTCTGTAAGCAAGTGTTTAATAAAATAAAACACACACACACACACACACATATATATATATATTTCTTATAGTTTAGATCATTGATTTTGTTAATGTAAAATTTGTTACAAATTTCGTATTTTACGATTAAAATTCTGGGTCTGGGGGACAAGGTTAAAACATTTGAAAAATAGCACACAAAAAAAACATATAATAATATATATATATTTTTTTTTTTAATTGTAGTGTAATTAAAATATCGAGTCTTGAGACATAAAAGTGCCTGAAGTTGGAGAAATGCCGTTTATGTATCGCTTACACAGTATATCTCCTTTAAGTATCACTTTGTATCCATACTCCGTATCTATACTAGGCTACTATACTAACCGCCTGACACAAGACAGAGCCGCGAGACTGGTCTGGTGAGCGCTTGGTGCCGCCTGTGGGAGAAACACGGAAGAAGAGTTCATTCAAAGCGTTTGGGGATCCGCGCGGACACACGTCCACGAGTTTCTCCCGGTAAACATGCTCCCGTGACGCTTCTCCAATGCGCCCTCGCGGTTTACTCTCATTCGCCGCGGTTTTTAGTGGAGATGTCTGGAAACACATTACTGCATGGACTGGTTCTCTTATATTCAATTCACCCGCTCGCGCTCGCCGAAAAACCGGGTAAGTGAACGAAAACACGGCAGATGATCGGAAACAAAAGGGGCAGTTTGCTGAGGCGTCAGAGGGTACTTGTGGAGGACTTTGTGTAACAGTTGTTTGCGTGTAGCGTGCTTTTATATCATTATAAGTGAACGCACAGCTTGTTCTGAGGGGATATAAGGTTTCAAACTTTGTTACACGAGCTCCAGATTGATCCAAATGCGCCCTCGCGGTTTACTCTCATTCGCCGCGGTTTTTAGTGGAGATGTCTGGAAACACATTACTGCATGGACTGGTTCTCTTATATTCAATTCACCCGCTCGCGCTCGCCGAAAAACCGGGTAAGTGATCGGAAACAAAAGGGGCAGTTTGCTGAGGCGTCAGAGGGTACTTGTGGAGGACTTTGTGTAACAGTTGTTTGCGTGTAGCGTGCTTTTATATCATTATAAGTGAACGCACAGCTTGTTCTGAGGGGATATAAGGTTTCAAACTTTGTTACACGAGCTCCAGATTGATCCTGTAAACGCTTGAGCTCTGTGAGTTTGACTTATCATTGTAGAAATAGTCTTGGGTTACAGTTTAAACCGGGACATATGGTTGTTTCGCGTACATGCTGTCTTAGAATGTGTGTTCAGGAGCAGTGTCGTGTTGCATGTTTCTCCATGAAACTGTAGAATTGCTTCCAACTCGTAAACCTGAAGATTTAATACCTAAAAAGTTGATATCCTTATACCTATAGGTAAGATATTTGGTGTCATTAGAAAATGTGCTGACTGTGTTGTAACAGCAGTTGACACAACATGCTGGCGCGGTCTGTCCATGAGGACAACTTTCACCTCAAATCACTCTCACAATGGGACAGGATTGCAGTCAGAGTGTCTGGATGGTCAAAGCAGCATCTGGAAACCCATAACTTTTGGGATTTCATTGCTGCACTGAGGTCTTTTTTTTACTACTGGGTAGGGAGGGATATGCCGGTATCAAATTTTCATTTTGCGATTAATTGCTAATGCTTTTATCACGGTATTATCACGGTATTGAAATGTAGTTTAAAAAAAAAGTGCTGTCATAATACAGTATAACAGGTTTAATAACTTTTTTCTTATCACAAAAATAACTGAACATTTAAATGCAATAAAGCAATACAGAAAAGTGTATCAAGTTAAAAGTTTTACACAGATTAAAGTGCAAAATAACTATAAAGACCAATAGGTATCCCTTTACAATAAGACCTCATTAGTTAACCTTAATGCATTAACATTCACAATGAGCAATTGCTACAGAAGTTATTAAGTCTTAGTTCATGTTAGCTCATTAAATAACACAGTTGCAACTTTCGATTTTAACAACGTGTTATTAAATATGGGAATACCTAAGATTAATTAATGTTAAGAAGAATTTTTTATTGGCAGTTTGTTAACTAATGAGTTAACTAATGAAGCCCTAATGTAAAGTGTGACCGAACAATAAAGAATCAAAACACTTTCAAACAATATCTAGGGCATGTTGTAGTCCAGATTCAAATGTAAAAAAAAAATTGAAAATAAATAGCCTATTAAGTCTAAATATTTAAGTATTCGGCGCTGTGATGAACATCATAGCAAATACACAAATCTGAATGGCTGTTTAAATCATTTAAACACGATTCAGAAACAGAAAGTAGAGCAGCTGCTTTGTTTACAGGGTTTCATTTAAATGAATTATTATTATTATTATTATTTCTGCAGTTTAGCGCCATCTGCTGTCAGAGAGTGAAAGTGCGCTTTCATCCAGAGCATCTCTCACATGTTCCGCCATTTGCTTCTCGTCCGCGCTTATTTACATCAGTGCGCACGCGTCTTTCACGCAGCATACAGCGTGTTGTGCATTTTGACCAGTTGATGGGAAAAGTATTCTTAAAATGCATTCAAAATTCTGAATAACTTGTAATATATAATTGTTCACGGTATTTAGAAGAGCCCACGATAACAATATCGTGCATATTCATTACCGTGATATATCGCATTACCGAATACCGGCACAAGTCTACTGCTGGGATATTTTTATTATTCTGCATATGACCTTATCCAAAGTAGCTTACTGTGCACACACTGAGACAAAACAACTGGAGAAACCTTTCATTTTTAAAGGAATAGTACAGCCAAAAGTGAAAATGCTGGTATTTACTCTCAGAACCTTTATTACTTTCTTTCGTGGTTCACAAATAGAGACATTTTGAAGAGTTTTACTGGTTGATTGAGGTTTTCAAGCTTTGAAGCAACATATAAAAGTATCCATATGACTCGTGCACTATATTCCACGTTTTTTTTTTAAATCATATATTACTTAAACAGACCGAAATATAAATAATTTGTCACTGAACACCTTGACATCTGCACTAGCTCTCCGTGGCAGTTTCATGAGAGAAGCAGGTATGTCTGATTTGGGAATGAATCATTCGGAGTCTGATCTTTCCAATGAATTGGTTGATTTATCTTCATGCATTTGGCAGAAGCTCTCATTTAAAGGGTTAGTTCACCCCAAAATAAAGTTATGATTTACTTATCCATATGACGTTCCGAACCCATAAGACTTTGGTTCATCTTCGAAACATAGATGTTTAATGAAACCTGAGAGGTTTCATAGAATTTGTACTTCCATTGAAAGACAAGGTTGCAAAAACTTAAAAGATCTGGAAAAGGTTAAAATAGCATCATAAAATGATTCGACATGTATTGAGCACTTTGATTCGAGTTACAATTCCTTAATGTGATGAACAGATTTATAACCTTATTGAATCTTTTAAAGTTTGGTTACCTTGACTTTAAGTGGAGGGACAGAAACCTCTCAGGTTTCATTAAAAATATCTTTGTGTTTCTAATAGGGCTGGGTATCGAGTTTGATGCTTTTTAGGCACCGACCGAATTGCCTCGATACCATCGAGTATCGGAAAACGTCTCGTCGTTCGGTACCAAATTTCGATACCTAAGGGTAGGGATGCACCGATATGAAAATTTTGGCCGATACCGATAACCGATTATTCTTTACTTTTGAAAGCCGATAACCGATATGTTGGCCGATAAATCTATATCCAAATTGTTAGATACTTTTTGAGAGCCTGATTACAAAAAAAGGTCTCATCATTAAAAGCCACATCCCAAACACTTCAACATAAGCAGCCTAGTTTGAACGGTGTACGTTTTAAAAATATTTTTACTCTCCCATTACCAAATTTAGTCATAAAAAAGTCTTACAAATAAATAAAATTATGCATAAATAATGCAAACAAGTCACTGGACATCATTACACGTGTAAAGAATCAAAATGAATGCGCCACAGATCAATAAAACAGAATAGCCTCTGCACGGACAATAATTAAATGATTTTAATTACTAAACCATATTGTTGATGAAAATAATAAGAGAAAAATACAAGTGGTTGTTGTTATTAATAATATATCAATGATTGTGAAAAAGTAACAAATTAATCCCACTGTTTTAAATAGCAGCCGTTGAGCTGCGCGTGCTGAAGCTGAAGAGCTGAATGAACACGGTAAACTGAAGCGTTTTGCTGGCAGCTTATTTAACTCAAGGAAATGCATCCTGAGATTAATATTAATACAACATAAACATAATATTACAACTTATATATGTACAAAATGACGCAGTTATTGCATGCTATAGTCAGAATGTGTGATCCTGTTGTGGATGCGCTCTTCCCATAACAACGCGCTGAAACACAGCAACTAAACCCAAAGAATGCACAACGTTTTATTATAATAATGTTCTCATTAGAATGTTATATACACAACATTCCCAATCATAGTTATTAATGTTGTGCACTGCTGTTTGAGCTGCGTGCGCTGAGCTAAAGACGATCACCGGTAAACTGAAGCGCTCTTTAAACTTAACCAAACGCATTCTATATGAGATAAATCAGATATACATCAAATAAACACAATATTACAATGTACAATTGCACAAAAGGCTGCAAACGAACAGCGCGCATCTGAAGTGTCTCTGAAGGAAATAATGCATTATTTATCGGCTTTAAGATATCGGCCAAATTTTCTTATCAGGCCGATACCGATAACAGAAAAAATGAGCCGATATGGGCCGATACCGATATGGTGGCCGATATATCGTGCATCCCTACCTAAGGGGTTAATCTCATCAGTGTCAGTGAGCCAATAAGTCTGCAGCACTTGCCGGTGTGTTCGACTAGAAGAGGTGCGGCGCAGATCGATCATCCGCGAGAGCGATTCGAAAGCGCACGGAGCAGTCTGCTCTCTTTAGCTCTCGTGGTACTGTAATACCACCAGTATAGAGTAGCGCGGGAGCTGCGATCATTTATATCATAAAATTGGTATCGAAAAAAGTATCGTTCAGGAACCGGTATCGATATCGAAAAATTTTGAACGATACCCAGCCCTAGTTTCTAAGATGAATGAAATTCTTAAGAGTTTGAAACGACATGACGGTGAGCAAACGATGAGAGATTTTTCTTTTTTTTTCTTTTTTTGTGAATATTCCTTTTAAAGGTATAAATCTTATTGGAATCAAACCCATGACATTGGCATTGCTCTACTGTTTAAGCTGCAGGAATGCTTAATGATTTAGTTCACTCACTAAAGCAGTCCACTTTTATGTTACCTTTTTGAATTTTGTTTTAATCTTGAAAACTCTAGTACGCACAAGGTCTAATTAGATAGATAAGAGTACTTCTTTACTGTATGGTATCACTCCCCTTGACGTGTTATTTATTTTTGTATTAAAGTAAGTTATCCTAGAACTATTGCTTAAACATAAATACTGGCAGTATTCTTGCCAAGCATCATGTTTTTGATTGTACACTTAAATATAAAGGTTCTTTATTGGCATCAATGGTTCCATGAAGAGCGTTTAACATCAATGGAAGCTTTCCATTGCACAAAAGGTTCTTTATAGTGAAAAAGGTGTTTAGATTTATAAAATGCTCTTCACATAAGAAAAAAAATGGTTCTTTTAAGAACTGTTCACTGAAAGTTTCTTTGGAGTTGTTCTACAGCATTGCTGCAAAATCACAGGCTAAATAGAATATCCTCAACTAGTGTGTGAACCCTTATTTGGTGCATGTTAGGAGACAGTCGAATTGTCTGTACATGCAGAACTCTCTCTGTTGTGAATATTTGTCTTCCACCCTGGGGCAGACGATGGCCAGGTGTTCCTTAACATGCCGAAAGAGCTGGTTTTGAAGCTCTGTTGTGTTCTTCTCTGTTGGAATGAATGGAAAAAAGAGCTAAAACCGCTTTTGGTCATTTTAAATAAATGTTATTGTTGACGTCTACTCCTTTTTAATAAATAATCTTGAATATTCTTCAAGGCAAAACACTACAGGCTGAAACATTGTTTTTCATGAATTGGTCAATTTTGAGATTTGGCTTTTCATGACGTGTTGTTTCAGACTAGTTTAAAGAAAACATCCAAACTACACTTAAGTGTTTTATTGAGCGTTATCTGATTGCTTGTGTATATTCCAATTACTGTACATATATTTAAGGGCTCTTTTCTCATGCACTGAGACAGAATTTTTAATATTTATCTATATTCTGAAGTTTTTTACAGAGCAGTTTGTTCATTTTTAACATTTTATAACTAAAAACGTGGTGAAAGTTTATATTTTTCTAGCTTATGACAGTATTTTCTGATTCTGAGATATAAAAAGATATATATCGCCTCAGTAAAAACCATTGCCTCTAATATGCCAACAAAATGAAACAAATTTTGAACCTGGCTTTATCCAGTGTTCAGATTTATTTTCTGTAAATATATGAAAATGAGTGCATATTTAATTAATATAGTCTCAAACATAACATTTCAGAAAGCTTGTAATGCAAAAATGTTTTTTACCCTGTTCACTTGGGCTGTCTTGCCTTAAATGTGTAGTTGTAGATTTTAATTTCTTTGCATGGCCATGATTAACATGTGATGTCATTCCTCCACCACCTGCCCTAAGGTTTCCGTCCATTAGTTTTTTTGCACCGACCCAACCCTACATCTGGATGGAGTTCAGACGCCACCACAAAGGCCACTGTGTGTCCGCCAGTATTTAGCACTGACGTAATTACAGCTAAGGTCAAAGAAAGCACTTCTGGTTAGTGCGGGTGAATGTTCCCTTAGAAACACACCGGAGCTATTTATATTGGTCCCGTTTCATTCCTAGTGTCATTTAAGAATGCCGTCGATGTCACGAAACTCTGGGGTCTAAGAGTCTGTTATGCGCATACATCAGCGCCAAGTTCCTGCGTGGCTGCTGGAGACTCAGCTGTCTGGAAGGAAAGGAGTTGATGGTGCCATCACAGGTGTGAGTGCCTTTACTGTGGGAGACAGTGGCATAACGAAGCCTTAACATATCAGTGAACAGTAACAGTCTTGACAATACTTGCACAAATGCTCAAATACTCAGCGTGGGAGCTCTTCGCCCAGGGATCATCCATAAGACTTGTGTCTGGCAGCTGACGGTTTCTAACACCACCTTTGTCACTGATCAGTGAGCATATGTGAGGAACATTATATTTCTCTAATAAGGGTGCTGTATCAACTTTTAATGACAAAACTTATACTTAGATCTAAGTAGAGGCTTCTTCTGGTGTTTTGACTTGTCTTAGGGGCATGTACATGTTGAAACACTCAGTAAATTAAACTGTCTGCTGGCTAATATAATATTATTTGGTTTACATTAGGTTGGCGTGCATTGGCTTGTTTGGTTTCATGTAATCTTTTGTTGCAACAGAATCAGTCATTCTTGTTCATTTGGAGTCTTGCTGTTACAAGAGTTTAATGAGTCTGGGGCTTGAATCAATATTATATTGTCTTTTAAAATTAAGGAATGAGCTTTAATTTATCTAATTTAAGGTGATTTCTTTGACTTTCGGTTTGGGTGAGTGATATTTTAATGTTTTTGAAATAGCCCAAGTCTTTTAAGCTAAGCCTTTTAAGTCAGCAGCGCGCACACTGAACAACAAAACTCTGCTGTTTCAGCGATGACTCATCTGAACGCCTCTGATTGGCTATTGCATTCTTAAACTCAACAGAATTGTATGTGAATGGTTATAATGCGCAACACTGTAAAAATCTGTAAAAAGAAATATGATCAAACAAATAAGCCCTAATATTAATTAGATAATAATACTAGCCTGATAATAATAATAATAATCGTCTTGATATTGTCAAAGGCCCTAATGCTGATTTGCTGCTCAAGAAACATTTCTTATTATTATCAATGTTGAAAACAGTTGTGCTGCATAGTATTTTTGTGGAAACCATGATGCATCATTTTCAAGATCCTTTGATGAATGGGAAGTTCTGACAAACAGCATTTAATTGAAATGAATTGTTCTGTAACCTTATAAATGTCTTTACTGTCACTTTTGATCAATTTAATGCATCCTTGCTAGAAGTAATTTCTTAATATACAAATCTTTCTGACCTCAAACTTTTAAATTGTAATGTTTTTTTTTTAAATACTGATCTGTTGTACATGTAAACACAGTCAATCATTGTCTCTAATTTGAGCATTAAAAAAAAACACTTTGCATACTAAATATTAAGTGTTAGTCTTGTTCCTCCTGGGTCTGAATTCAGCATTCTTTATTACAACAAACTTGTTTTTTTTTTTTGTTTTTTTTTTACAGATGATGGTTGTGGTCATTATGTCCTTGGCCAAGAGAGTGGTGTCCTGTCCTCCAAGAACTACCCAGGAACTTACCCCAACAACTCCTGGTGTGAATGGCGAATCCGTGTACCCATTGGCCACACTATTGTCCTCAAGTTTGGAGACCTGAACATGGAGAAGAAGGACTGTGAGTCTGACTATTTGAAGGTTCTGAAAGGATCGTATGGGGCAGAAATGGGTGAGCTGTTTGAATCATTCATGTGTTGTACATGGTGCTTACATAAAATGTTGTTTTCTCAGCCATTATCTAGTTATTCCCTAGTGGTCACTAGATCCTCCATTGGGGTCAAACAATATATGAAAACCAGATGTTCTCAGTGGCGAATGGTGGTACAGCTTCTTGTTTTGATGTCTTCATCTTTTGTCAGTGTATCAGGGCTTTCTTGTTTGATTATTGAAAAAAATGTGATGGAATAAGTTGTTTTTGTCTTAGTGGTTTTCTTCAAGCTTTAGTGCATTTCTCAAGAAGATGAACTGTCTTGCTGCTCAGGAATATTATAGTAAAGGACATTTTGACAGCTGCATTTTAATTTAAAATTGAAGTGTGGCACCAAACCTAATGATTATTTTCAAACAGGTTTCCCAAACCTCCTTTGGTCGGAAAAACAGATACAGTCCTGCCCCAAACTGATACCATTGGTTGAGCAAATTGTTGCTGTGCGGGGCTGAACCGGAATGCTGTAGGAAAGACTGCTGTATTTAGAAGTCTCATTTGAGTCTGGTTGTACTTGTGCAGTCGTATTGTGATATAGTTGATCATATGCTCTTTAGTCAGTTTAAACTCCTCTAGATCACATTACTGTGAGTAAACCTGAGTAAAGCGCTGTAAATCAGAACGCTGTCATGAGTCGGCACCAGTCACACATCGATAAGTTTACTGTAAAGCAGGAGGAAACCACAGAAATCAGTGAGTCAGAGGATGTTTCAGAGTTTATGGTGAAAAGTTGCCAATTCTGTTTCCTAAAGGATATTGTCACTTGTGATCAACCATTTCTGCTATTTTTCTTTTCAAATGAGCTTGCTGTTTTTGCACTATATTGGCATAAAGTGTATTCTTTTTTTAATTGACCCTTCGCAAAGACTCGTCCACTTTCGTTACTGTTACTACGTCCGACAAGCCATGGCGCTCTCACGCTACACATCATGTGCTCACTCAGTGAAAAATACATCACGGAGCAAAGAGGAAACTTGACAGACAAGACAGAGCAGGTTACTTTTGGTATGAAACAAAGTCTAGAAATTCAAACAATAAATGCTGTTTTGCTGCTCTTTAATGTGTCTTGGTTTTTGTTTGATCCATTCCAACATTCTAAGTTACTTTAAAGTGTTAAAAAATTAGTTCTTTTAATTTAAGCATTATGCTTCCTTCTGGTCATTGGCAGACCCTGGTAGATACGAGAAATTAGGGCTGGGCAAGTTGGCAAAAAAATTAAATCTCGTTTTTTTTTCAAAACGTTTGACCGATTCTCGATTTTTTACAATTTTTAATTAGTCAACTTGAAAATGTAACTACTACACTATTCAAGTAACTTCTTCTTTATTATCCCTGTAGTTAATGAAAATTACTTTCCAAGTGCACCACACATGAAGTTGTCAACATGATGTAAATGTTAAACAAATCACTTGTTAAATATCTTTGCAGAAAAAAATGCATGAACTACAACTACATCTTGTACAAACTTGTCTTATACAAGACTATTAATAAGAAATAATATAAGGAAAATGCTTTAAAAAATATCAAAAGTCAAGGTAATTCAAAATGACTGAAGGTATAACACCAGTAGACTATTAACTATAACTATAAATGTTCTGTAAAAACAATGAACAGCAGCTTTCAGCCTGTCACCATGATGCACACATGAAATATCAGACATGCAGTAGTAGTTCTAAACAGGTTTTTTTTTTTAATTCGCTCGCGCTGCTTTCCCATTGTTTTTTCGCTCGCGTCTCTTGCAGCGTCTCATGCATGAAACGGCTTTATAAAAACGCGGCGCTCAAATTAAAAGAAGTTCAACTCCCATCTTCTTTGCATGTTTTTCCTGTTCCACTGCCTGCGTCGCATCTTTGTCAACACAAAAGCGCATTCTAGGGATGGGCGTATCGATATATCGATACTGACGCGAGTATCGAAAGTATCGATACTCAAACAAAAAATATCGATACTAAGGTGCGTTTTATTTACCAGTGGTTTTGTTTATTTAACAAAAATAATAATAATAATAATGCGTACAATATGCTTTGAATTGGATTAATAACCTTTGTTAGCGAGTAATTGTGTAGGATAGAACTATTTTCCTGCTCATCTGAACACACGCAAATGTTGCAAGACAGAACCAATCAATCACAGAGAGAATCACTCACTGCTGACAGTGCATTCAAACAGGGCTGCGTTTCCCAAAAGTATCATAAGAAAGCATTAAAGCTTTTGGGAATGGCAGCCCTGAACAATGCTTATCAGAGGACAGAAATAAAAACATAAATGTTTGAGTTATTTCACAATAAACAAATTGAAATTGTAGCGTACATAGTTTGTGCAATTATAATTATTTAAATTGTACGTTGAAATATAATATCGATCATGTTCTATTCTGTAATGTTAATAGAAATCATACACTGTCAGAATAAAAAGGTTGCATTTAATGCATGCAACAGCCATTCACTGGCAGTACAAAATATTGCACTAAATCAAAAGTTCAAATGTTACAAATAAGTTAGAATATTAATGTTGTAATACTGATAGCACTAATATAAAAATGTGAGGATATATGTTACAAAAAAGTAACAATTTTGAAATACGTTGATGGTTGTATTTTTTTGTATTTGATCTCAGTATTCCTATCAATGTTGTATAAGGGTTTTTTATGAATAATAGTAACCCTAGAATGTGATCAAACAGTTTAAAATAGCTGGGCTAAGATATATAAAAACTTTTAAGACTGCATTTAAGCATTTTAAGACACACTTAAAAAAACGGGTTAAAATGCGTTTTAAACATAAAGTTAAGTGGTTTTCATTACCCATTTACTCTTAGTAATTTAATAATTTCATAAATTTCATAATTTAAAAGGTAAATGCAGAAGTATCGAATCGGTATCGATATTGACGATACTGCTTTGAAAAATATCGGTATCGTATCGAAAACAAAATAAGGGGTATCGCCCATCCCTAGCGCATTCTGTGTGATATGAGTGCGTCACACATGTGCGGTTAATCACGTGCACCGACATGCGGTTGGATCGTTTTCTCTTTATTGTTATCATTGGCATATTGTCAAAGTGTCTAATTTTAACGTTTGGCAATATTTCTATTCAATATCGCGATTTCTTGATTTCTAAAAAATTTAATTGCGGCAAAACATTAAATTCAAATTAATCGATAAAATCTGAAAAATCGCCCAGCCCTACGAGAAAGTCCCCGTTCTCTCCAAAATCCCAACAGAACGGCAGGTCACATCTGAATCTCTGTGTGATGAATGTACCCACCTACTGCTTTGTGAATGATGAATGGTGAAGGAAAAGAATATAGCAGCACTTCACTTGAGGTGAATGGGCTGTTCTGACTTATTAGGCTATCATCTTTCAGCCCTGAACCAGAGGTCTTTCTTGGTCATCCTGGTCAGAAAAGACGAACTGCCCTCCTTTGTGTAGATCCTTGGATCTTTAACATTGGAGGAATACTTTTCTTGCATGGATTGAAAAGTTGTTTTGTTAGAACAGAGCTTTGGGTGTTTGTATTGAAGCCAGAATTGTTGCTGTGGATAGACATGAATCTTCCCACACTATATCTGGTTCCTCCCCAGCCAACCCTTTAACCACAAATGCTGTTATGGTGTCGAGCCTCAGCCACATCCACTGATCAAAGCGTCCTGCAGCAGGATGGCTGGAATTCCTCTCTGAGTGATTCTTAAACAGCAGTTGAGAGACGTTGGATGACTAAAGCTTTGTGTTGGTGCAGAGTTTGACAGTTTTGTCATTCACACCTCTCGGTGTGTTGACCCTTTGGTCCGTTCGGTCATAATGTTTTACAGATTAAATTGTCATGATAATCATCAGAGCTTATCAAAATCTCATCAGTGTTCGGGGAGTTATCCTTCAGTCAGCAGACAAGTCATAAACTTTCCAGAAACACACTATTTCTGCCTTTTTGGTTTCATAAATGGCTTCTACACCATTTATTTATATTTTTATTTGGCACTTGGCAGGTGTTAATTTTGAACCCAGTTTTGGTGGATGTTCATTTTCATTCATATTACTAATAATCAATATGAATCTAATTCCTTATCTAGGGTTAAATTTTTATTAAGTTTAATAAATTCACTTGCATTTCATCTAGTTTCCTGGGAGTACTGTGGTGGTCTGATGCCCAAGCCTGCACCGATTAACACGGACTCCAGCGAACTGACCGTCCGCTTTCGTAGCAGCCAGCACATCTCTGGAAGAGGATTCCTGCTTTCATACTCCACAGAAAACCACAAAGGTATCCTTACTTTAAAATGAAAAGTGTGAATCATCTTAACACAACATTGTATATATGTAGCTTCTAGGGATGTTCATTTTAACCGGTTAACCGTTAACTGACCGTAATAATTTTTGACCGATTAATACAATGTTAAACGGTTTAAAAAGGTCATTTATTAATTTTTTTTCAGTAATTTATCAAAATATTTAAAAAGGTTTGCTTCATGGTTAAAATATAAAAAATTTCGTTTTTTCGGGGGGAAAAACGCAAGTCGAGTATAAGTCGCATTTTATACTCGAAATGTTATAACATTATACATTATAATAAACACTGTAAACATAGCTAGGCTATTTTAGTTCCCCTCACTCCACAACAAAGCCTTTCAATTAACAGTATTTAGAAAAGAACAAGAATTTAAAATATAAGAAGCTATAGCAATATAAACGACAAGCCAAAACGAATTCATTTAGGCTAAAACGAAACTGAAACCAACGTTGGGTCTCTCATTTGACACAAAATCAAATGTTTCCGTATTCGGAATGTATTTGAATGCCAAAATATTGTTTATTATGTAGCCTAGGCTACTGTACTGGCGTTCCAGTATCCAGGTAAAACAAAATGTTTTGCATAACATCACGATGGTACAGTGATAACACTTAACGGCACAGACTTTACTACATATTTGAACTGAGCAGTGTGTTTTTTTCCATATGTTTGACTGACTGTATTTTATTATGATAATTAACAGGCTGCATTGTCAAGGTAGCAAAGCTTAACTGTGTGCGCGCATGCGGCACCGGCGCAATCACTTGAATTTTTTTTTCCTTCTAACAGTGGAAGCAACTACTCCTTTTAGTCATAAAGATAAGTACATTCACAATAAAAACAAATCTTTGTGCTTTTGTAAAATAAGCCTAAAGAAAAATATGATGCCACTTTTTGCCGTCTGGTTTCCTTTCACGCAACACAAAAATGAACTAAAACTCTGAATACTAGGCTACTTGTTGCACAGTTTTTCTTTTGTTTTCTTAATTTATTAAGTAAAAATATATTTCTCGTATAGGCCTAATTATTATTATTACATTATTTATATATACAGTGGGTACGGAAAGTATTCAGACCCCCTTAAATTGTTCACTCTTTGTTATATTGCAGCCATTTGCTAAAATCATTTAAGTTAATTTTTTTTCCTCATTAATGTACACACAGCACCCCATATTGACAGAAAAACACAGAATTGTTGACATTTTTGCAGATTTATTAAAAAAGAAAAACTGAAATATCACATGGTCCTAAGTATTCAGACCCTTTGCTGTGACTCTCATATATTTAACTCAGGTGCTGTCCATTTCTTCTGATCATCCTTGAGATGGTTCTACACCTTCATTTGAGTCCAGCTGTGTGTGATTATACTGATTGGACTTGATTAGCAAAGCCACACACCTGTCTAATATATATAGCCTAGCTTTATGATGTTTTTCTCCACTCGCAGGTGCGTGATGTGATATGATGGTCATGTGTATCCTCATGTTCTGTTGTTTGCTGCTTTTTGTGCATGTAAAATTAATCCCCGGGAAACAAATGTTAGTATTTTAACGGTTCACAGACACGTATTCTTTCTAATTGAAATCAATTCTAATTTAAAATAATCTTGTCGGTTAACGGTTAATAATCGGTTAACAAGCGTTGGTTGTCGGTTAGGAAAAATAACCGAAGTGAACATCCCTAGTAGCTTCAACTACTCCAGTGTCTTCCTGTCTCTTGGATGACCCTCATGCTAACCAACGTACGATGGCCCCATGCCGTGGCTTGCCCCCTTCCCTCATCTGGATGCTTAAAGATCCTGGGATGTTTTTTAAATGACTTGGTTGAGCAAAGCAATGTTAAAAGGATAGTTGATCTAAAAATGAGAATTGTCATAATTTACTTACCCTCATGTAGTTCCAAAACTTTTGCTTATTCAAAATTGTTGTGGAACACTCTCTCTCTCTCTCTCTCTCTCTCTCTCATATATATATATATATATATGGTAATTGTCTGTGACTTTGTCATGTGAGTGAGTGAGGTTTATGTCTAAGTAAATGCTTCAATCCTATACGTGGAAGTGCAGGAAGTGGGTCTGTCATCCTGTTGTGATGCTCATGTCCTGTTGTTTTTGTTTTTGTTGTTGAGTTGGGAGCCTGTTTCCTTTGTGGAGACACTTCTCATCTGCTCCGTTTTTACCCTCATTGTGTGGCCTCCTCTGCTTTCCTCCTCAGAGCTGCTGACATGCTTGGACAGAGGCAGTCATTTCCCGGTGTCAAAGTACAGGTGAGAGTATGTCTTCAGGATAGAGAAGCCTGGAAAATGTTACACTTACACAAGCTGGCTGATAAAGCTTCATATTTTTTCAGTCTTATAAAAAAGTGTATATGGGTCAAAGACAAACATTTTTAGATCTAGAAAAAGTATGAAGTATGTTGTTTAATTTTAGCATTAATATATCAGTTTCGCTGAATGACGATGGAACATTATTTAACCTATATTTTGACATTTTATTTAATTTATTTAATTTTATTTAAACATTAAAGTACACAATTTATTTGCATTTAATATGCTTTCTATGTATGTAAAATCAGTTTTGTAAATGTAATTTGATGCAAACACCAAAATGGGACGTCTCATCTTTGACCCAATTATTATTACTATTAATATTATTAATTTTATGATTATAAATCCGAATTAAATTTTAGAATATTTTGTATAATTGGAATGAGGAATGTGAAACCACTCTTTAGGTAAATAATAGTACAATTGCATTTAAATCATCACAAAAGCACAAATATACATGAATATTTACATAAACATAGTGGATATATTGAGAATATTCAATATGTATTGCCCAGACCTCTCTACAGCTATTCAGTTGAAATATATCCAAGCTACAAGACATTACATAATAAAAAAAAGTAACTCTAGGTAATGGTCACAGTTTTCCAGACTATGTCTCATTCCATTGATGCTTATAATTTTAGAATCTCACTCAGCTTTATCTCTCCAGAGCCGTCGGCTATAATTAACTGACATGCTGTAAGCAGATCTTTCTCTTTGTTCTCGTCCCGTGTAGGAAGTACTGTCCGGCCGGATGTGCAGCGGTGACGGGAGACGTGTCTGGGGACATTTCCCTGGGCTACAGACATGTGAGTAGCGTCTCATTGTTTTCTTCAGGTGTGGCTGGCATGCCACGGCTCATTCCGCGTCCGCGGGAGAATGTTAGGCAAGTTTATTTACAAGGACGAAGTACAGCCAAGCAGATGCTCGGCAGGGTGCTTCCCGAAGAGGTTTCAGATGCAGCGGCTCGGCCAGGAAAAGCTGCTTCTCTAAGCAGATTTTCCCACAGGTGCTCAGGCCTCTAGGGCCTTCACGGGGAATGTTAAGCAGGCCAGCGGTTGGGGGTGGAATGCACTAATGGCTCGTCCCATTGTCTGACAGCCATTTGTTGTGACAGGGCTTGTGTGTGTGTGTGTATGTGGATGCCCTGAGGATACGCGGTGACAGATAATTTGTGCGGCCTCCAGTGTTCTCCCTGGTCACTTAGTGGGCAGTGATCTCTGAATGAAAGGCGTTTATGTAATTGTTCATACATCTCCAGCGAATCGAGGTCGGAGATTTGGGTTATGCAAAGGATTGACTGGGCAGCAATGGATAGTTTGATGTGGAGAGAGTCATGTGCTTGGGCTTTGAGCTATAACTCAAGTTAAGGGCCTTTCTGAAGGCTTAGCATTGTGGTAAAATCTCTTCCTGTTTGTGAAAGCTAAGCTGGCCGAGCTTTATGTGTGTCACAGCATTGATTTTGTGAGGGTAATTAAAAGGTTCTTTTCATTTAAATCAGATGTTTGTTTCACGAGTGTAGCTGAACATCTTAAAAACCAAAAGTAGAGTAAACCTTATTGATAACCGTGAGAAGGGAAACTGCAGAAGCAAAAATAAATTCTGAGACCATGAGTGAAAATAATTTTGCAGTTTTCTAATTTAATACAGTTTTTTTTTTTTATTACAAGTTGTTATATTATCAGCAGGATTTGAGAATGAAATTCCCAAGAGCATTTTGTGTGTCAGGTAACAAAATCTGACTTTTCAGCTGCTTCCTTTTGTAGTTTAAAATGTGGTGTCAGAGTTTTGGACCCCAACAATCATGTAAAAAATAAGCAAAAATTTAAATTTAAAGTAGTTATGATCTGAAAAATACATATTGTGTTTATAGTAAGAATATAAATTAAAATAAATAAAATGTATATCGGCTTTATATTGGCCATCGGCCACCCTGTTTTCCAAGATATCGGCATTGGCTGTAAAAAAAAACAATATCGGTCGACCACTAGTTGGTATGCATAAGACTTCTTTTAAAAACAAAAAAATATTCAAAATGTGATGAATAATATGCAAAGAATTTTTACATCAGTTGCTACATATGAGAAACATACTGTTTGTTTGTAATTAAAAATTTAAAAAACTAAAAATTTAATTTAGGAAATTATTACAAAAGAAATAGACTAAAAGATGTAAAAAGTCACAGAAAGAAACTGGAAAATGCACATTCTTGTTGTGGGAAAAATCCAGTCAAAATCTTTCCATAGACTAAAGTGATGGTAGGAGGAACGCATTTTGCTTTAAGTTGCCCTAACCCCCATCACGGATCACAGGATTTCAAGAAAGACAACAGACACACGGCTCCAGGCTCAACACTCACAAAACAGGGTCTTAACCCACAATGGAGAACAAGGGGGCGCATTTCCACCCTGCTGCTGTCTGCTTTGATATGCAAGTGTGGAGGGCTTTAGAAAGAGCCAGAGCAATTGATTACTTCACATTGGCTTTTGTGTAGATTGGGTGGAGCAGTAGACTCTGGGATTACAGACCGATAATGCCACCGCAGTGAGGGTGTGGATCTGCCCTCCAAACCATTCAGCAGTCACCCATCACACATTTATTCATCCATCTTGCCACCTTAATCTCATAGGTTCATCAATACTTTGAAAGACTGAATGAATCAACTGAATGAAATCCATTTGCACATATAGCACCACCCTCCTCTTCGTGCAAATAAATGAAACTAAATCCCATAGTGCACAGTACATGGTTACTAATTTTGCTATCGTTACTTATGTACTTTTTTTATTTGTATTTTTAAGAAAATAATACTTTTATTCAGCAAAGACACACAAAATTGATCAAAAATAACATTTAAAGAGATTTTTAAAAATGGCATTTTAAAATATATCAGTAGAAAACAGTTATGTTGAATTGTAATAATATTTCAAAATTTTATTACAATTTGGTTCGAATTATTACAAATTCTTACTGTATTTTTCATCAATACATGCAGCCTGGCTAAGTATAAGAGACTTTAAAATCTTACCGACCACAAAATTCTGAATGGTACTGTTAGTGTTTATCACCAAAAAGTTTCTCTGATTTGTTTTTAAAAATTGGAAAGCTTCATGCTGTGACCCGTCCTGCAGTGAGGACTAAAATAGTCATTATGCAAAAAAAACCTTTGTCTTTCTCTTTATTTATTCCTTCCCTTTCTAGCTTGTTCCTTAGAACAGAATGATCGTTACTTATGTACTTTTTTTATTTGATTTTTAAGAAAATAATACTTTTATTCAAGCAAAGACACACAAAATTGATCAAAAATAACATTAAAGAGATTTTTAAAAATTGCATTTTAAAATATATCAGTAGAAAACTGTTATGTTGAATTGTAATAATATTTCAAAATTTTATTACAATTTGGTTCGAATTATTACAAATTCTTACTGTATTTTTCATCAATACATGCAGCCTGGCTAAGTATAAGAGACTTTAAAATCTTACCGACCACAAAATTCTGAATGGTACTGTTAGTGTTTATCACCAAAAAGTTTCTCTGATTTGTTTTTAAAAATTGGAAAGCTTCATGCTGTGACCCGTCCTGCAGTGAGGACTAAAATAGTCATTATGACACACAAAATTGATCAAAAATAACATTTTAAAGAGATTTTTAAAAATGGCATTTTAAAATATATCAGTAGAAAACAGTTATGTTGAATTGTAATAATATTTCAAAATTTTATTACAATTTGGTTCGAATTATTACAAATTCTTACTGTATTTTTCATCAATACATGCAGCCTGGCTAAGTATAAGAGACTTTAAAATCTTACCGACCACAAAATTCTGAATGGTACTGTTAGTGTTTATCACCAAAAAGTTTCTCTGATTTGTTTTTAAAAATTGGAAAGCTTCATGCTGTGACCCGTCCTGCAGTGAGGACTAAAATAGTCATTATGCAAAAAAAACCTTTGTCTTTCTCTTTATTTATTCCTTCCCTTTCTAGCTTGTTCCTTAGAACAGAATGACTTCATATTTGCATAAAGCAGCTACATATGAATGACAGCAATACAGTAGAGTCGGTTAATAAACAAATAAGCATTAGAGCAAACAAATAAACGAAAAAATGTGTGCTTGCGAAGTTGCTAAGGCAAGCATTACTATTACTATTGTGCTTAAGACATGTTTCCACTATCTTCAACACATGACAGACAGGAAGTTGTTCATTTTGCGAACATGTATTTCCGATCATATGCGTATGTGGAATTTTTGGATCCAATTGAAATGAGCTTCAAATACATTTTAAATATTTGAATTTTTTTCTAGACCATATGTGACCACCTGACTGGATATGATGTAGTCTAATCAAAACTAGAAGTGCAAAGTGACAATTACCAATATTTCTCAAAAAATTTATTCTTTAAACACTTTTTATGTCAAATTGGCAGTTATGAGTAATTATGTTAAATAATTTACATTTAGCAGAGGGTATGTGCTTCTCCATAACGTTACTGCCATGTTGGAATGTTTTTTTTTTTTTACATGGGGGTAGTAAGAAACCAGTACACTCTAGCAACCACATAGCAACACCCAGAGCACTGTGGCATCGCAGTAGTGTTTTGCATGGGCTAGCATAACTTTTATGCATCATAAATCAAAGGTTGAGACTGCAGTTGTTAGATAGGACTGTATTTATGGCCCTGACTGGAGGAGACATGTTCAGGTTAATGAAGCATCTCAGTCTGAATGCAGAGCAGCTGTTTCTGCTGATAACACACAATACGTCTTCTGTTACCTCATCACAGTAATGATTTTGCTAGTAGCTAATGGGCTCAATGTAAAACACCGGACCACCCCAGAGACCATACACACTTTTATTTAGTTTTTCTGCCATAGTCAGTCATTTTGCTCAAGCTGTTTTAAGTGGGCTTGCTTCCGGAAGTATTTTTGTAATTAATTTTATCTTCAGCTTTAAGATTTAAAGTAAAAAGGTCTTTTAAGTATTTAAATGTTGTAAAAACTGTGTGGTTAATGTTTATTATGAGGCAATGAACTATGCACATGGTATTTAAAGATTTCAACATGTTTTGTGGTAGTAACTTTAAAGATCAGTTGTTGAACTGATCATTCATTTAAATAACAATCAATTTTGGTCATTTCTGGAAAAAAAGGAAGCAAGTTTTTGTTATATTGCAGATGAGTAAGTGAAAAATAGCATATTCCAGATAAGAAACATCCGCATTTAGACAACATGCATGTGCTGTCAGGGTCAAAGTTCAGTGTTGCTCAATACACATTCAAATTTTCATAATGTGATTTAAATCAGAAGAGCACAGTGTTCAAATCTGGCCTTGCCTGTTAAGTAAAAGAGCCTTTAGAAAGGTAATTCATGCGAAGACATTTTCTGTGACAACGTACTAGCATTAGCAGTGGTAGCTGAGGAATGTTAAGCATTTCTATTGGCTGCTACAATTACTGTAATTGTTGTCTCAGAATGAAATTATAAAGCCCTCCTCAGTCTGAAGTTTTAAATTAATATATATATATATAGGGGTGCATGTAAGTGGTGCATATTTTATTAAAAATGTAAAAATTGCTGGTTAAATAAGTTCATACCGCTCATTTGCATACAAACATGAGCTGTTAATTAATGCACAATCACCGTTTTAGATCAACTGATTGTAATACTGTATAAGATTTGACTGCATAAATCTAGGCTTTGCGCTGTCGGTTTCAGAGCAAAACATAAAGCAGTGACTTCCACTGATGCACTTCACTCAGCAGCGCTAAACCCGGAAGCGGATATACTTACCTGATGGCAACCCGCTTGCTGATTTTTAAGTTTTAAAAAGTAAAAATTGAGTAAAAAAAAAACTTTACTATTAAATAATTGTATTTTAATTTAATGCTAATTTTGTATTTTAAAATATAATATTATCACACTTTATTTATTATGTTGTTTATTATTTTATTTTAAAAATAGACTAAATAAAGTCCAATAGTACTATTTATATACAGTGTGTATATATATATATTTATATTAGAGGTGTAACGGTTCTCGGTTCAAAATCGAACCCTACCGTTCTCCACACACGGTTCGGCATGCACTAGGACCGCGGTTCAACTTAAATCTAACAATGCATCTGTAATATGGTTTGTTAGAGTTCACCTAATGCATGTTTCTGTTAATGGATACAAATTCTGCCTTCGCAATACATTACAACAAGAAAAAAAACAACTATGCTTGGACAAACCAGTCACTCTTTGTTCAATGCAAGTGCTGTATGCTGGAATAACTGTCATTTATGCCGTCATCACGTGTTGATAGCGCAGGTGAGACCTGAACAGCACACGTTGCTACACTTAAAAATAAAGGTGCTTCACGATGCCATAGAAGAACCTTTTTGTCTAAAAGGTTCCATAAAGTACCTTTAACATCTGAAGAACCTTTCTGTTTCACAAAAGGTTCTTTGGGGCGAAAGAAGGTTCTTCAGATTACAAAAAGGTAAGAAAGAGATGGTTCTTTAAAGAACCTTTGACTGAATAGTTCTTTGTGGAACCAAAAATGGTTCTTCTATGGCATCGCTTGAAGAACCTTTTGAAGCACCTTTATTTTTAAGAGTGTATCTGTGTTTAAACTAAACTCATTTAAGCCTTGCCAATTTAAATATTAAAGAGCCAGAAGTGAAAAGATCTGTGTGGTTACTCATCCGAAGCGCGTGAACTTCGGGTGACACATATATGTCTCAGAACGTGCGCAAATATTAAGCTCTCTTTGAAGTATTGTGCTTGAATGGACAAATTCACACAAAAATTATGTCAAAATGCCCGTCTTGGTGAGTATCCTAGCAGACATAGTCGGCTGAACATACAGTATCAGTGCACTGGATCAGTGCGTTCTCTTAAAGTGACAGCACTTTCTGTTTTTCTCACTTTTGTTAATCAAACAGCAACAACACGGAAATCACTCACTGCTCTTGATTGAATAACTTTTGTAACTTTAATAAGGATTAATCTTTATTTATACAGTCAAATATGCAATGGTATTTTACATTTGATTACTTTATTCAATTTCTGTACCTAAAAACTAATGTTAGACCTACCTAAAAAACCTGAAAAGCACTGTTTATTTTATTTGTATCTTTGCTCTTTTGTATTTATTTGTGCTGTTGCTTGTAGTTAGATTATTTGTTCTTATTTTCTTTATTTTTATTTGACAATATAGTTTTTTCCCTAAACATAGCACATACCGAAACCGTGACTCTAAAACCGTGATAAAAACCAAACCGTGAGTAAGTTGAACCGTTGCACCCCTAAAATGTGTATATATATATATATTTATAATTTATGGGTCACAGTGTGAGCACCAAATCAAATCTCCAGGTGCTCTCATATTTATGTGTATACTTATTTATATTTATTATACATAATAAATTAATAACAGGAACAAATTACATTTTTAAGTAATTAAAATAGAAAAGTGTGTTTACATTTTTAAATTGCAATAATATTTCAAACATATATTACAAATATTTCACAATATTACTGTTTTTTTTTTCTAAATAAATGCAGCCTTGGTGCATATAAGAGACTTCTTTCAACAACAATTAAAAAAAAAATCATAATTTATCTTTTGACCTGCAGTGTGTATAATTTTACACATATACGTGATATTTAATTATATGTAATATATATATATAATTTATGATTTTTATACATGTATGTCAGCTTAATTTAATCGCCATATCAGTCCAAGTAAAAAAAATCAACAAAATAAAAGCTATGTTTTATGTATGTTTATGTTTTAAATAAACATAAAAGGTGACACCAAAAACAAAACAAAACACTTAAGATTGTGTATGAGTAAAAACACACGTTATGTCTTACAGGCCAATCTGTCCTCTCTCTGTCTGTCCCTTCATTGTTGTGACTGAGTGCTGTCTGTACTTTCTGTTTCAGACATCAGTTTTGTGTAAATCAGCGGTGCATGCTGGGGTCATCACGGACCAGTTTGGAGGACCAATCACAGTTGAGGAGCGCCGAGGGCTCAGTCGCTACCCTGCGGTCAGAGCCAATGGCATCCAGTCAAAAGAGTAAGTTACTGCAGTGGTTTCTGTGGTCTTTCTCTATGACAGAAGCTTGAAGCCTCAGATTTTATCTGTGATACAGAATGCTTTTATATTCTTAGGTGAGTCAGACATCAGCGTGTGGGCTTTCCCGGTACATAAAAAGGAATGAAATGTTGATGTTTACACATTTACAGTTGGAGTCTATGGGGCAAATATGCAACTGTTGCCTCATCGATTTCCATCTTGAGTGGATTTCTGTCAACTTAAGTGTTTACTGTAAGTTTGCCATGAAAAAC
>NW_015505557.1:856746-860665 GCF_001515645.1 Sinocyclocheilus grahami
GGACACTCTGTCTGGACTGTTGCGGTTTCACAGATTTGTCATCTGGGAATTGGGGGGCAGGTTGAGAAAGAAATCAAGATTGCCTCTCGTTATAGTCTCTGAGGAGTGTTTGAAGTGTCCATTGAGGAGTGATTTATTAGGAGGACAACAGGCAGCTCTCTAGAGCCAGAGGTTCTTTGATCCATTTAAAATCTGGTGAAGCCTAACAGAACAAATGCAGATTAAGTAAATTTTTTGTCTTTTTTCCACCATTTATTAATAGGAATAGTAGAAGGAGAAACAACAAGAAATTTTTAGACTCACAAATTTGTTGTGAGATGCTAAATTTCTGTGCCTTGTCTTCTTGCATCACGAGGCTGGAATTGTTTATGCCAGATCTGATTATTTTTCTAAGATAATACACAATAATCAAAACAAACCGAGACAATTGTTTAATTCCATTAACAAATTGTTGAATTGTAATAGTCTTTCGCCTGTTATTGCGTCAACCCATCTTTGTAACAAGTTTCTTGATTTTTTTTTTGGCACTAAGATTGATAATGTACAAAACTGTGTCTGTACCTCTACCCTATTGTGCTCTTCTTCTGTAAATACTCCTTTCTATAATGATATTACTTTTTCAAATTTTTGCACACTTGTCTCATATTCCCTTCAAAAGGAGGTTTCTCAATTGAAAGCAGCCACTTACTTACTTGATCCCATACCCACTAGTTTGTTTCAATCATGTTTTGGTTCTTTGTGTCCTGTTGTCTTGAGTATTATAAATGATTATTTGTGTACTGGTGTTGTGCCAGCAGCCTTTAAAATAGCTGCTGTTACCCCTGTACCAAAAAAGACAAACATTGATTATGAAAAACAAACAATTTTCGTCCCATTTCCAATCTCCCATTTCTTGCCAAAATTTTTGAGCGAGTTGTTGCTACTCATTTAATAAGTCATTTAACTGAAAACAATCTATTTGAGCCTTTGCAGTCTGGCTTCCGTAAATTCCATAGTGTTGAAACAGCATTGGTTAAGGTCACAAATGATCTGCTAATTGCCTCAGATTATGGCTGTCTTTTAAATTCTGATCCTTCTTGATCTCAGTGCCGCTTTTGACACTGTAGATCATTCTCTTTTAATTACTCATTTAGAAACTGTTTTTGGGGTCTCCGATACTGTACTAAAGTGGTTTAGGTCCTACCTCACAGACCGTAAGCTGTTTGTTACAATGGGTGGATTTAGGTCAGAGGTTGGTGTTGTGAAATCTGGAGTCCCTCAAGGATAAATTTTGGGCCCCTTGCTTTTTAATATCTACATTTTCCCACTTGGTCAACTTTTAAGATCTCTTGGTCTAAAATTTCATTTCTATGCAGATGACACTCAAATCTACATACATTCAAAACCTGATGATACTGTGCCTGTGGATTTTTTTCTCAATGTATTTCTAAGATTAAGGAATGGATGTCGCAAAATTTTCTTTGTCTCAACAGTGAAAAGACTGAGATTGTTCATTGGTTCACCCCACCAGTTGCGTAAAGCTGGAATTGAGCCTCATGCTCTGAATACTGTTAAAACATCTTTCTTTCATCTTAGATATATCGCCAGATTACGTCCATTGTTGTCTTTCCCTGTTGCTGAGAAGTTGATTAACACCTTTGTTTTCTCTCGAATTGACTATTGAAATGCTCTGTTGGCCGGGGTATCAAAAGCTACCCTAAACAAATTACAGGTTGTGCAAAACTCTGCTGCCAGAATCTTAACTAAAACAAGGTTAAGGGATCATGTCACTCCTATCTTGGAGTCTTTGCATTGGCTTCCTGTTAGGTTTAGGGTTGATTTTAAGATTTTGATGCTCACTTACAAGGCTCTGCATGGTTTGACACCGCAATATCTGTCAGAGCTTTTAACTCCATATACCCCAAGGCGGAACCTTCGTTCTTCTGATACTGGATTGTTAATTGTTCCATCTACCCGCCGAAGATCGATGGGGGATAGGGCTTTTTCCTCTCTAGCTTCTCTAGGATTTTAGTGCTTTGCTGTGTGTTCTGGGTTTTTAAAATGGCATTTCTATGCACTTATTGGGTGTTCTGAATGGATTTTATTGCGTTGTTATATTGTTTCTGCCTGCTAGAGCATTGCTATATAGTTACTGGGGTGTTCTGTTTGTTTTTCAGTGCATTTCTATGTGATTGCTAGGGTGTCCTGGATGTGGGGTGATATAATTTATTTATTTACACATTTATTAATTATCACTTTTATATATTTATTTTTATTCTTTTGAGAAACCAAACTATGAGAAATAGTAATAGTGTTAAAAATATTAATGCATATGAAGCTGGTGAAGTTGCACTGGTGGATTAGCCATTTATTTTACAAACCAATTGATTAGTCAAACTAAATCCATCATCTCCAGTCTAAGAAGATTATGTTGATGATATAACAGTCTTCAGGGTTTGCTTTAACCACTTTAACTGCATAACGACAATCAATATCCGTTCCTGTAATTACATTGCTTGGGTTTTGATCTCAGGCTTGTTTTATTGCATGCACTTAAATGGTTATTTCAGTCTGGTGACTCTGATCAGCACTTGATTCATTTTTCCGTTGGTTTTATTAGATTATATTTCTGTCACCAGCAGTTTATTGCTTGTATTCCCAGGCTTCAGACATTTCTTTTTTGTTGTTGTTGTTGGCACGTCAACTGCTACATCCTATTTCGGTTCGTTCACGCTGTCGTAAACCACTTTGTACCCTGAACTCTGAAACGGTTTGCTCGACTGCCATAAAAGTAATGAAAAAGTAATCACATCCAGGAAGCCTGTGATAATGACAGGTTTTTAAGTAATGGCTGACAGAGATGCAATTTCCCAGCCTGTTCCTCTCTAATTACCAGCACACTGCCCTTTTCACCGGCCCAGCTGTACCCCAGTTCTCCTGTCAGAGGGGGAGATGCAGGATGCAGTGAGGGAGGTCCTCTGAATTTGGCAACACAACTGGGTTGACAATGGGAATCTCCCTCTTGGCCCCTGAAGGCGTTACTTTCACATGACAGGGCCTTAATTAATCACTGTAATAATGATCTTTTGTGTCTAAAACGCTCAGTGCTCACTGATATCTTTGTTTTTCCATGTCTTTCAGTGGCTCGTTGTCTGAAACCCTCTTCACATTTGTGACAAACGGTAAGTACTTTTGTTTTATGGTTCAATGGTGATGTGAATTGAGCACACATATTGGCGTAGGATTAGTCCTATTATTTCCTGAACCATGTTGACATGATTAGTTTTTTCGCCACCTGCTGCCGCTGTGTGTTACGTTTTTGTTTGACTGGTATATTTGCATCTCTGCAAAAAAAGGAAGTAGCTTAATCACCTTGTGCCGGCCCAACAGGTTTTTTTTATTTTTTAAACCAGTTCGGATATGGGAAGCCCTGTTTGCTCTTTATCAAGGTGAATGGAAGGCGTGGGAATTTTTTTATCACCTGAGCTTGTTTTTCTCTGGCTGGCAGTCTGGCACAGACCGGTTGCGATTTACCTGTGCAGCTCTGCAGAACCTGATGAATCAAACTCTCACGCCGGTTGCCAAACGTGTACATGTGCCAACACTTGCTCCAAATGTTTACCTTCCACGGTTGTGCAAGCTGCTAAATTGAGAATGACTCACAAATTCATAAATTTGAGTCACAGTAGCAAACAATAAAGTTTGAGAAAATAAAAATACAATGGGATGAAATCAAGAAATATTTTTTTTCATAATAACGTTTTTGTATTTAATATAAAAATAGCCTTTTTCCAAAAGGTACATCTGGAAAAAGGGGGGTCGTCTTATAATCAGGGTCATCTTATATTTGGGCTAATACGGTACATATATATATATATATATATATATATATACATATATATATATATATATATATACATACATATATACATATACATAT